>NW_021293811.1:0-84425 GCF_002162155.2 Triticum dicoccoides | reverse complement strand
AAAAAATATATTTGCTTCCCATAATTTCAATGAACATAAAAAGGTTAAGGTTGCGGTTGGTTCTTTCACTGGTTATGCTTTGGTTTGGTGGAGTGAATATTGTCGGTTACACCCTGATTATATACCTACTACTTGGGATGATTTGAAACTTGCCATGCGACATACTTTCGTCCCTGCTTATTATACTCGTGACATGATTAAGAAGTTGCAACACTTAAAACAAGGTAGTGAAACTGTAACAAAATATTATGATGATTTACAAACTACCTTGTTGCATTCCTCTTTAGAAGAAAGTGAAGATGATTTTATGGATAGATTTTGGGGAGGATTAAACCGTGATATTCAAGAGATACTAATTCATGAAGAGTGTTATCCTATGGACCATTTGTTTCATCTTGCTTGCAAAGCTGAACATGAAATAAAACGACGTGTTGGCCACGAGGAGAACAAGCGCACGATGGACATTCCAAGAGTTGATATGATTGTTCCTTCAACTACTAGGCATACTATGACAACCACATCCGTTGTTGTCAGGACTACATCACCTCCACCATGTGACACATCGCCCCCGAGAGTGGCTACATCATCTGAGTTGATCATAAGAGGTAATGACAAAGGTACTGATCTTCCATCTCTACATGAGAATGATGAATGCCTTGTCAATTTGAATGCACCATCTCATGAGCTACCCACTACTTTGATCACAGCACCTATTTTAGAGGACTACGTTGATAATTTGACTTTGCCATGTGATCAAACAACTGAAATACCAACAATTTTGAGTGCACCCATTGAATTAACTATTGATGCAAAAGAACCAATGTTTAATCATTTTGATATGACCTCTAATCTTGGTGATGATTCTGTGTTGAATGACTTATTGCATGTTTGCTTATTTAAGCATGTTGTAGCATGTAAATTTGATGCAAGTAAGGTTTATTCACCAAAATTGGGATGGTTTAATGATGAACATTGTCAATCTTTTGAAATGAATAAGAGCTTCACTTATATGTGCAAACTGAGTTGCAATATTTTCATGCCTTCTACTTCTTGTGCTAATTTTTTGGCTTTAGATTTTATGAACTATGCAAGTTACTCATCTATTCATGTGTCATATATGCAAAAATCAAGGGAAGTAAAAATGGATGACATATACATATACAACATGTACACCATGTCTCTTTTGTTAGCCACATTTCAGATTAAGCAACGCCGAGGACGGCTTTATTTTCAAGAAGGGGAGGATGATGAGGACATGACTACCTTGGATATGACCAAAAATATTGCATATATGCATATTTGTCAGGTGATTTGTAGTGCAAACTATTCAATAATCTATTTATGTTATCCAGAATAAAAATACTTCACACACTTTTGTGTTTTGTCTAATTGCAGGTGTATGGGACATTTGTACAATCCACATATGAAGATAAGGAAGAAAGAGATGTTTATTTGCTGTCCAAAAAGTTCTCTCACGTCACTTTTGGCCCAAGAGAAGATAGAGTCCAAGTCTCTCACGTTCTGGATTCAGATTCGGACTGCACAGACACACCTGACTCAAAACGCACACAAGTTTCTCATACGGACTCCGAATTGGGTGATTCTTTTTTTGTTGGAAACTAGATTTCGTGCACTTTCCAACCCAATTGGAATCACCTTCAAATTCGTCCGGAGCGTTGAGTTGTGGACGAAACAATCTGATGCTGCAGCAGAATCCGAGTCAAACTACAAGTCCAAAGGTGTTACATCACCTCCACTTGGGCCCATTGGCCTTGTACGACCTAGATTTAGTTTTAGGCTGCCTTGGGACGTCCTCCCACCTCCTTGGCCGCCACCCCTTGCTCCTATATAAGTAGATCCATCTAGTAGCTTTTCCTTGGGATTTGTTTAGTTAAAAGTTAGCCATTGCAACTTCGTGTGCTTCGTTTGTGTCCAACGACCAGACCAAGACCACTTTTCGGATCCCCACCATTATCAATACTTCATACATATTCGCGATATTCAGATTGCTTTTATCATATTCTTGCTTGTTCTTCGATTGCTTGCAGGAATAGACCTTCGTGGTCAGGTTGATCGTGCTCCGGCGTGGTCAATAACCTCTCGGAGTTGGTTTAGCGATTGCTAAGGCACAACATCGTTGCACGTTTGTAGTTGGATCGTCAAAGTCGTCTCCACCAAATCGATAGTTATCATCTCATCGAAAGATCGGGACACCCCGCCTCTATCAGCTTCACTGCCAAACCGTGCACCATACCGTACCAATCCAGAGGAGACGAAGGAGATTATGCGTCAAGTACAAGAGCTTCTCGACAAAGGTTATATACGCGAATCCCTTAGTCCTTGTGCTGTTCCTATTATTCTAGTGCCGAAAAAGGATGGTACATCACGTATGTGTGTTGATTGTAGAGGCATTAATAATATTACTATTCGTTATCGTCATCCTATTCCTAGGCTAGATGATATGCTTGATGAATTGAGTGGCTCTACAATATTCTCCAAAGTTGATTTGCGTAGTGGCTACCATCAAATTCGTATGAAATTGGGAGATGAATGGAAAACAGCATTTAAAACTAAGTTTGGATTATATGAGTGGTTAGTCATGCCTTTTGGGTTAACTAATGCACCTAGTACTTTCATGAGATTAATGAACGAAGTTTTACGTGCTTTCATTGGACGATTTGTGGTAGTTTACTTCGATGACATATTGATTTATAGCAGATCTTTGGAGGAACATTTGAAACATTTACGTGCTGTTTTTATTGCTCTACGTGATGCACGTTTGTTTGGTATCCTTGGGAAGTGCACCTTTTGCACCGACCGAGTATCTTTTCTTGGCTATGTTGTTACTCCACAGGGAATTGAAGTTGATAAAGCCAAGATTGAAGCTATTGAGAGTTGGCCGCAGCCCAAAACGGTCACACAAGTGAGGAGTTTTCTTGGCCTCGCTGGATTCTATAGGCGTTTTGTGAGAGATTTCAGCACCATTGCTGCACCTCTCAATGAGCTTACAAAGAAAGATGTGCCTTTTCTTTGGGGTACCGCACAGGAAGAAGCCTTCACGGTATTGAAAGATAAGTTGACACATGCTCCTTTACTCCAACTTCCTGATTTTAATAAGACTTTTGAGCTTGAATGTGATGCTAGTGGAATTGGATTAGGAGGTGTGTTATTACAAGATGGCAAACCTGTTGCATACTTTTCTGAAAAATTGAGTGGGCCTAGTCTGAATTATTCTACTTATGATAAAGAATTATATGCTCTTGTTCGGACTTTAGAAACATGGCAACATTATTTATGGCCCAAAGAATTTGTTATACATTCTGATCATGAATCATTGAAACATATTAAAAGTCAAGCTAAACTGAATCGTAGACATGCTAAATGGGTTGAATTCATTGAGACTTTCCCTTGTGTCATTAAACACAAGAAGGGAAAAGAAAATGTTATTGCTGATGCTTTGTCTCGTCGCTATACTATGCTTTCACAACTTGACTTCAAAATATTTGGTTTGGAGACCATCAAAGATCAATATGTGCATGATGCTGATTTTAAAGATGTAATGCATAATTGTAAAGAAGGAAGAATGTGGAACAAGTTTGTTGTTAACGATGGATTTGTGTTTCGTGCTAAATGGCTATGCATTCCAGCTAGCTCCGTTCGTCTTTTGTTGTTGCAGGAGGCGCATGGAGGAGGATTAATGGGACACTTTGGCGTGAAGAAGACGGAGGACGTACTTGCTACACATTTCTTTTGGCCAAAGATGAGACGGGATGTTGAGCGTTTTATTGCTCGCTGCACTACATGTCAAAAAGCTAAGTCACGCCTCAATCCTCATGGTTTATATATGCCTTTGCCTGTACCTAGTGTTCCTTGGGAGGATATATCTATGGACTTTGTTTTAGGTTTACCTCGAACAAAGAAGGGGAGGGATAGCATATTTGTTGTCGTGGATAGATTCTCGAAAATGGCACACTTTATACCATGTCATAAAAGTGATGATGCTGTTAATGTTGCTGATTTGTTCTTTCGTGAAATTATTCGCTTGCATGGTGTGCCAAATACTATTGTTTCAGATCGTGATACTAAATTTCTTAGCCACTTTTGGAGATATTTATGGGCTAAGTTGGGGACTAAACTGCTTTTTAGTACTACTTGTCACCCCCAATAGAACGTTGTCTACTATGCTTAGGGCTGTTTTGAAGAATAATAAGAAAATGTGGGAGGAATGCTTGCCTCATATAGAATTTGCTTATAATCGTTCATTGCATTCTACTACTAAGATGTGCCCTTTTGAAGTTGTGTATGGTTTCCTACCTCGTGCACCTATTGATTTGTTGCCTCTTCCATCTTCGGAGAAGGTTAATTTTGATGCTAAACAACGTGCTGAATTGATTTTAAAAATGCATGAGTTAACTAAGGAAAACATTGAGCGCATGAATGCTAAATATAAACTTGCTGGAGATAAGGGTAGAAAGCAAGTTGTGTTTGCACCTGGAGATCTTGTTTGGTTACATTTGCGTAAGGATAGATTTCCTGATTTGCGCAAATCAAAGTTAATGCCACGTGCTGATGGTCCCTTTAAGGTGTTAGAGAAAATAAATGATAATGCATATAAACTTGAGCTGCCTGCAGATTTTGGGGTTAGTCCCACTTTTAACATTGCAGATTTGAAGCCTTATTTGGGTGAGGAAGATGAACTTCCGTCGAGGACGACTTCATTTCAAGAAGGGGAGGATGATGAGGACATCAATACCATTGTTACACCCACAGCCCCTGCTGCTATACATACTGGACCAATTACTAGAGCTCGCGCACGCCAACTAAATTACCAGTACTTTCGTTTCTTGGTAATGATTCTAATGTTCATGAGAATATGATGCTGCCTAAATTGGATACATTTGTTTTGCTTACAAATGAAGGGCCTAGCTTGGAGAAGGATGAACATTGGAGCAAGAACAAGCATGGAGATGATGGCATGCGCAAGGGGAACAAGAACAGAGTTACAAGTGATGATTTCAGGTCTTTGAAGCCTCCATAACAAGTGCATGAAGCCTTGGACGAAATATACAAGATGTCACTTCATAAATTTCGTCCAGAGGCTATTATAGGTGCTGCGTCACCTTTTTATTGGTCCTGGCCCATGTAATTTCGAAATACATAAGTATAGGCTATTTTTAGAGTCCGTATGTGTGGGGAAACAAGAGATAGGGTTGATTTCGGACCCCTCCACCAAGGGCCACGAAATTCCCCCTCTCTTCCTCCATATATACAGCCCTTAGGGCACCGTTTAGACTTTGGGTTTTGTTTAGATTAAAAGTTCGCCATAGCTGCAACTTCGCGTACTTCGTTTGTGTTCAACGACCAGACAAAGGCGTCACAGAACCCCACCTTGATCAATAAAGTTTTCATCTTATATTCGCAATATCCAGATTGCAATCTTAGTTTCTTGCTTGTTCTTCGTTTGCTCGCAGGAAACAGACCCTCGTAGTCAGGTTGATCGTGCTCCGGTGTGGTCAATAACCTCTCGGAGTTGGTTTAGCGATTGCTAAGGCGCGACGTCCTCGCACGTTCGTAGTCGGATCGTCAAAGTCGACTTCCACCAAAGCGATATCCATCATCTCATCGAAAGACGGGACACCTTAGCCTCTATCAACCACCTTTGGAAATACCACAACCGTCACGAGAGGTGCACAAACATCCAAATGCACATGATCAGGTTAATGTATATATACCACCATTTAATGGCCGTTTTAAACCTGCTTTATATATTGAATGGGAGTTCGACATAAAAAATATATTTGCTTCCCATAATTTCAATGAACATAAAAAGGTTAAGGTTGCGGTTGGTTCTTTCACTGGTTATGCTTTGGTTTGGTGGAGTGAATATTGTCGGTTACACCCTGATTATATACCTACTACTTGGGATGATTTGAAACTTGCCATGCGACATACTTTCGTCCCTGCTTATTATACTCGTGACATGATTAAGAAGTTGCAACACTTAAAACAAGGTAGTGAAACTGTAACAAAATATTATGATGATTTACAAACTACCTTGTTGCATTCCTCTTTAGAAGAAAGTGAAGATGATTTTATGGATAGATTTTGGGGAGGATTAAACCGTGATATTCAAGAGATACTAATTCATGAAGAGTGTTATCCTATGTGATGAGGACATCAATACCATTGTTACACCCACAGGCCCTGCTGCTATACATACTGGACCAATTACTAGAGCTCGCGCACGCCAACTAAATTACCAGGTACTTTCGTTTCTTGGTAATGATTCTAATGTTCATGAGAATATGATGCTGCCTAAATTGGATACATTTGTTTTGCTTACAAATGAAGGGCCTAGCTTGGAGAAGGATGAACATTGGAGCAAGAACAAGCATGGAGATGATGGCATGCGCAAGGGGAACAAGAACGGAGTTACAAGTGATGATTTCAGGACTTTGAAGCCACCATAATGGGTGCATGAAGCCTTGGACGAAATATACAAGATGTCACTTCATAAATTTCGTCCCGAGGCTATTTTAGGTGCTGCGTCACCTTATTATTGGGCCAGGCCCATGTAATTTCGAAATACATAAGTATAGGCTATTTTTAGAGTCCGTATGTGTGGGGAAACAAGAGATAGGGTTGATTTCGGACCCCTCCACCAAGGGCCACGAAATTCCCCCCCTCTTCCTCCATATATACAGCCCTTAGGGCATCGTTTAGACTTTGGGTTTTGTTTAGATTAAAAGTTCGCCATAGCTGCAACTTCGCGTACTTCGTTTGTGTTCAACGACCAGACAAAGGCGTCACAGAACCCCACCTTGATCAATAAAGCTTTCATCTTATATTCACAATATCCAGATTGCAATCTCAGTTTCTTGCTTGTTCTTCGTTTGCTCGCAGGAAACAGACCCTCGTGGTCAGGTTGATCGTGCTCCGGCGTGGTCAATAACCCCTCGGAGTTGGTTTAGCGATTGCTAAGGCGCGACGTCCTCGCACGTTCGTAGTCGGATCGTCAAAGTCGACTTCCACCAAAGCGATATCCATCATCTCATCGAAAGACGGGACACCTTTACCTCTATCAATCACTGGCTTTGAGAAGACGTTCGAAACAAAGCTCGATAACAAGTTTAATGAATTGCTTGCGCGTCTTCCACCACCACCACCCGCTGCAGCTAACGCACCTCTCCAACAACAACAACAACGACTACCTCCACGTCGCGAAGCAGACCTCCGCCGAGCAAGCCGTGTTCCTCTTGCGTTTGGCCAAACTGTTGGTGCTGCTGTTGATACTTCTGTGGCTCCTGCTGCTGATGCGGAGGAGGATGATTATGTGGGAGATTATGAGGATGAGGTTGATCAAAATCAACACTACGTGCAGCCACCTGTACCACCACCAGCAGGTCGACCTCAGGTATATATTCGTAATGGTAGGCCTGCACCACCACCTCAGGTACGAGATGATGTCCATATTCCTAAACTGAAATTGAATATTCCACCATTTGAGGGTAGATATGTTCCTGATATATATCTTACTTGGGAGTTAGAAACTGAACAACGATTTACATGTTTACAATATCCTGAGGAGAGACGAGTTGCTGCTGCTGTTTGTGCTTTCACTAGTTTTGCATGTGTATGGTGGTCTGAACATTGTAGATTATATCCTATTTCAACTACTAGGCATACTATGACAACCACATCCGTTGTTGTCAGGACTACATCACCTCCACCATGTGACACATCGCCCCCGAGAGTGGCTACATCATCTGAGTTGATCATACGAGGTAATGACAAAGGTACTGATCTTCCATCTCTACATGAGAATGATGAATGCCTTGTCAATTTGAATGCACCATCTGATGAGCTACCCACTACTTTGATCACACCACCTATTTTAGAGGACTACGTTGATAATTTGACTTTGCCATGTGATCAAACAACTGAAATACCAACAATTTTGAGTGCACCCATTGAATTAACTATTGATGCAAAAGAACCAATGTTTAATCATTTTGATATGACCTCTAATCTTGGTGATGATTCTGTGTTGAATGACTTATTGCATGTTTGCTTATTTAAGCATGTTGTAGCATGTAAATTTGATGCAAGTAAGGTTTATTCACCAAAATTGGGATGGTTTAATGATGAACATTGTCAATCTTTTGAAATGAATAAGAGCTTCACTTATATGTGCAAACTGAGTTGCAATATTTTCATGCCTTCTACTTCTTGTGCTAATTTTTTGGCTTTAGATTTTATGAACTATGCAAGTTACTCATCTATTCATGTGTCATATATGAAAAAATCAAGGGAAGTAAAAATGGATGACATATACATATACAACATGTACACCTTGTCTCTTTTGTTAGCCACATTTCAGATTAAGCAACGCCGAGGACGGCTTT
This sequence comes from Triticum dicoccoides, assembly GCF_002162155.2. Classification (NCBI taxonomy): domain Eukaryota; kingdom Viridiplantae; phylum Streptophyta; class Magnoliopsida; order Poales; family Poaceae; genus Triticum; species Triticum dicoccoides. The sequence continues at coordinate 76,020 of NW_021293811.1, read as the reverse complement.
ATTTTTAAGAAGGGGAGGATGACGAGGACATGACTACCTTGGGTATGACCAAAAATATTGCATATATGCATATTTGTCAGGTGATTTCTAGTGCAAACTATTCAATAATCTATTTGTGTTATCCAGAACAAAAATACTTCACACACTTTTGTGTTTTGTCTAATTGCAGGTGTATGGGACATTTGTACAATCCACATATGAAGATAAGGAAGAAAGAGATGTTTATTTGCTGTTCAAAAAGTTCTCTCACGTCACTTTTGGCCCAAGAGAAGATAGAGTCCAAGTCTCTCACGTTCTGGATTCAGATTCGGACTGCACAGACATACCTGACTCAAAACGCACACAAGTTTTTCATACGGACTCCGAATTGGGTGATTCTTTTTTTTTTGGAAACTAGATTTCATGCACTTTCCAACCCAATTGGAATCACCTTCAAATTCGTCCGGAGCGTTGAGTTGTGGACGAAACAATCTAATGCTGCAGCAGAATCCGAGTCAAACTACAAGTCCAAAGGTGTTACATCACCTCCACTTGGGCCCATTGGCCTTGTACGACCTAGATTTAGTTTTAGGCTGCCTTGGGACGTCCTCCCACCTCCTTGGCCACCACCCCTTGCTCCTATATAAGTAGATCCATCTAGTAGCTTTTCCTTTGGATTTGTTTAGTTAAAAGTTAGCCATTGCAACTTCGTATACTTCGTTTGTGTCCAACGACCAGACCAAGACCGCTTCCGGATCCCCACCATTATCAATACTTCATATATATTTGCAATATTCAGATTGCTTTATCATATTCTTGCTCGTTCTTCGATTGCTTGCAGGAATAGACCTTCGTGGTCAGGCTGACCGTGCTTCCAGCATCGTCAGTAACCTCAGGAGATTCCTTTAGCGATTGCTAAGGCGCAACGTCGTGCATGTTTGTAGTCGGATCGTCAAAGTCGTCTCTACCAAATCGATAGTTATCATCTCATCGAAAGATCGGGACCCTCGCCTCTATCAGAACATATTGCTCAAATTCCTCCTTAATGCCCACTCGCATCATATACTCATCGCATGGCCATAAGCATGTTTTGGTAGCTGTAGTTCGTGTGGAACTTTCACTTGGTTCAACATAAGAACGGCGAGCAGAACTATCTCTAGAAGGTGCCCCCGAGGGTTGTCTGATAGAGGCGGGGGTGTCCCGATCTTTCGATGAGATGATAACTATCGATTTGGTGGAGACGACTTTGACGATTCGACTACAAACGTGCACGACGTTGCGCCTTAGCAATCGCTAAACCAACTCCGAGAGGTTATTGACCACGCCAGAGCACAATCAACCTGACCACGAAGGTCTATTCCTGCAAGCAATCGAAGAACAAGCAAGAATATGATAAAGCAATCTGAATATTGCGAATATAGATGAAGTATTGATAAAGGTGGGGATCCGTAAACGGTCTTGGTCTGGTCGTTGGACACAAACAAAGTACACGAAGTTGCAATGGCTAACTTTTAACTAAACAAATCCCAAGGAAAAGCTACTAGATGGATCTACTTATATAGGAGCAAGGGGTGGCGGCCAAGGAGGTGGGAGGACGTCCCAAGGCAGCCTAAACTAAATCTAGGTCGTACAAGGCCAATGGGCCCAAGTGGAGGTGATGTAACACCTTTGGACTTGTAGTTTGACTCGGATTCTGCTGCAGCATCAGATTGTTTCGTCCACAACTCGACGCTCCGGACGAATTTGAAGGTGATTCCACTTGGGTTGGAAAGTGCACGAAATCTAGTTTCCAACAAAAAACGAATCACCCAATTCGGAGTCCGTATGAAAAACTTGTGTGCGTTTTGAGTCAGGTATGTCTGTGCAGTCCGAATCTGAATCCAGAACGTGAGAGACTTGGACTCTATCTTCTCTTGTGCCAAAAGTGACGTGAGAGAACTTTTTGGACAGCAAATAAACATCTCTTTCTTCCTTATCTTCATATGTGGATTGTACAAATGTCCCATACACCTGCAATTAGACAAAACACAAAAGTGTGTGAAGTATTTTTGTTCTGGATAACACAAATAGATTATTGAATAGTTTGCACTAGGAATCGCCTGACAAATATGCATATATGCAATATTTTTGGTCATATCCAAGGTAGTCATGTCCTCATCATCCTCCCCTTCTTGAAAATAAAGCCGTCCTCGGCGTTGCTTAATCTGAAATGTGGCTAACAAAAGAGACAAGGTGTACATGTTGTATATGTATATGTCATCCATTTTTACTTCCCTTGATTTTTGCATATATGACACATGAATAGATGAGTAACTTGCATAGTTCATAAAATCTAAAGCCAAAAAATTAACACAAGAAGTAGAAGGCATGAAAATATTGCAACTCAGTTTGCACATATAAGTGAAGCTCTTATTCATTTCAAAAGATTGACAATGTTCATCATTAAACCATCCCAACATTGGTGAATAAACCTTACTTGCATCAAATTTACATGCTACAACATGCTTAAATAAGCAAACATGCAATAAGTCATTCAACACAGAATCATCACCAAGATTAGAGGTCATATCAAAATGATTAAACATTGGTTCTTTTGGATCAATAGTTAATTCAATGGGTGCACTCAAAATTGTTGGTATTTCAGTTGTTTGATCACATGGCAAAGTCAAATTATCAACGTAGTCCTCTAAAATAGGTGCTGTGATCAAAGTAGTGGGTAGCTCATCAGATGGTGCATTCAAGTTGACAAGGCATTCATCATTCTCATGTAGAGATGGAAGATCAGTACCTTTGTCATTACCTCTTATGATCAACTCAGATGATGTAGCCACTCTCGGGGGCGATGTGTCACATGGTGGAGGTGATGTAGTCCTGACAACAACGGATGTGGTTGTCATAGTATGCCTAGTAGTTGAAGGAACAATCATATCAACTCTTGGAATGTGCACCGTGCGCTTGTTCTCCTCGTGGCCAACACGTCGTTTTATTTCCTGTTCAGCTTTGCAAGCAAGATGAAACAAATGGTCCATAGGATAACACTCTTCATGAATTAGTATCTCTTGAATATCACGGTTTAATCCTCCCCAAAATCTATCCATAAAATCATCTTCACTTTCTTCTAAAGAGGAATGCAACAAGGTAGTTTGTAAATCATCACAATATTTTGTTACAGTTTCACTACCTTGTTTTAAGTGTTGCAACTTCTTAATCATGTCACGAGTATAATAAGCAGGGACGAAAGTATGTCGCATGGCAAGTTTCAAATCATCCCAAGTAGTAGGTATATAATAAGGGTGTAACCGACAATATTCACTCCACCCAACCAAAGCATAACCAGTGAAAGAACCAACCGCAACCTTAACCTTTTTATGTTCATCGAAATTATGGGAAGCAAATATATTTTTTATGTCGAACTCCCATTCAATATATAAAGCAGGTTTAAAATGGCCATTAAATGGTGGTATAGATACATTAACCTGATCATGTGCATTTGGATGTTTGTGCACCTCTCGTGACGGTTGTGGTATTTGCAAAGGTGGTGGCACGTCTCCCGCGATCGACAAAGCCCATGAATTGACTCTGGATCCTGTCATGATTAGTAGAACAAGAAACAAAACCCAAAAATAATGTTCCTATAACTACTAGGATGTGGTGGTAAAACGCTCACAGTAAAGCAAATATCAATGTCTTACAAGTTCTTACCATGCAGCAGGCGGTGATCGGCAACCAGCGGTGTCAAGTAACTCCGAATATTGCGTAAAGCGATTGCCAGGGGAGCGTACGTATACACGGTGTAGAAATATGTGGAGCTGGGTTGGCTATATATGGTAGCAAAAGATTAGCAATAATCAATTCAAAGATGCAATGTTGAATAAACGCTCAACGACGGTACTGTGCTGGTCCTAGGCTAGACCGGACTAGAGACGCGAGCCTAGAACACTAATAAGGTCACGGCGTAGCACAACTAGCATCAATGAAGGATACTAAGTAGCTCTTGACAGCAAGATATAAGTGAAGATCACAACGGCAGTGAAGATAATGATGAAAAACAACTGCCAAGCAGGATATACAACAACTCTCTCTCCAACTTTCCTCTTGAAAAGTTTGAGACAATTTTCTGATAAATTCTTTCAAAGAATGCTACTAACTCAAGCTTTCCAATGCAAAAAGAATCACTCAATTCCGAGTTGATATGAGGAGTCAAAGAATTCTAAAACTGGCCTGAAAAATTGGAACAAGCTGTGTTCACGAACTTCGGAGGGCAAAAAGACCTATTTAGAAGCCGATTTTGACGTGTGAAATATTGAACTAGCTTCTGCAACTATTTAGATGCGACTCGTCGCTATCTTCAATTTGAGTACTCACGGAGCCAAAACGGACTTCGTATGAGGAAGATACACCTGTTTTACTGAACAGTGCACAAAACAGATTCCAATCCGAATTCAGGTACGAGATTGATTCTAGATAGATCCAATTTTTTTTTCTCCTCTTTTTTTTTCTTTTCCTTTTTTTTCTGACTTTTTTTTTTACTTTTTTTTCTCTCGTTTTTTTTCTCTATCTTTTTTTTCTCTCTCCCTCTTTCCAAAACAAACTAGATAAGATGTAGATTGGATCAAGCGAAGATGGGAACGATCTCAACTATGATTATGACAATAAACGATGGGTAGCACATGGAGGAAATTGATGGATGGGTGGTGGACAGCGGAAGGGATAATGATGCAGCGGCGACGTGACTAATGTGAACAGAACTCGAAACTCTAAACGACCTAGACACTAAGACCAGCAACTCGACACGATGATGCAACCGATAATTCAACTATGCAAGCAATGAAAAGAAAATTGTAAAGGCTCAGACTGGCTTGGACAAAGGATGAATAGATCTAACTCTTTTTTGTGGATTTTTCTTGGACAATAGGTAAGAAAATAAATCTAATCTAGGAAAACTGGAAATTCTCACCAAGCAACCTGAAAACTGATACCACTTGATAGAGGCGGGGGTGTCCCGATCTTTCGATGAGATGATAACTATCGATTTGGTGGAGACGAGTTTGACGATTCGACTACAAACGTGCACGACGTTGCGCCTTAGCAATCGCTAAACCAACTCCGAGAGGTTATTGACCACGCCAGAGCACAATCAACCTGACCACGAAGGTCTATTCCTGCAAGCAATCGAAGAACAAGCAAGAATATGATAAAGCAATCTGAATATTGCGAATATAGATGAAGTATTGATAAAGGTGGGGATCCGTAAACGGTCTTAGTCTGGTCGTTGGACACAAACAAAGTACACGAAGTTGCAATGGCTAACTTTTAACTAAACAAATCCCAAGGAAAAGCTACTAGATGGATCTACTTATATAGGAGCAAGGGGTGGCGGCCAAGGAGGTGGGAGGACGTCCCAAGGCAGCCTAAAACTAAATCTAGGTCGTACAAGGCCAATGGGCCCAAGTGGAGGTGATGTAACACCTTTGGACTTGTAGTTTGACTCGGATTCTGCTGCAGCATCAGATTGTTTCGTCCACAACTCGACGCTCCGGACGAATTTGAAGGTGATTCCACTTGGGTTGGAAAGTGCACGAAATCTAGTTTCCAACAAAAAAAAGAATCACCCAATTCGGAGTCCGTATGAAAAACTTGTGTGCGTTTTGAGTCAGGTATGTCTGTGCAGTCCGAATCTGAAACCAGAACGTGAGAGACTTGGACTCTATCTTCTCTTGGGCCAAAAGTGACGTGAGAGAACTTTTTGGACAGCAAATAAACATCTCTTTCTTCCTTATCTTCATATGTGGATTGTACAAATGTCCCATACACCTGCAATTAGACAAAACACAAAAGTGTGTGAAGTATTTTTGTTCTGGATAACACAAATAGATTATTGAATAGTTTGCACTAGAAATCACCTGACAAATATGCATATATGCAATATTTTTGGTCATATCCAAGGTAGTCATGTCCTCATCATTGTCTCCTCGAAGAACTCCTTCCAAATAGGTTCATCAAGTCCGCGTACAATTTTCAGAAAATAAAAATTTTGGGGTGACAAAAATTTGTCAACAAAACTTTATAAGATTGATAGTAACTACTCATAGGGATACGTAGAGGCCATAGCAAGCATTCAAACTACTTAGAACACTAAGAATTCAACATGTAAGCACATCTACATCAGCACCAAGAGTAGCTAATTATTCAAAGTATAAACTACTAAAACAAAAACTAATTGGACAAACGGTGGAGTCACATACCAAGCAACAATCTCCCGAAACAGTTTCGGAAACGGAGCTTCGAGCAAAGAGATCGAAATCCACGGGTTTGAGCTCAAGAACATGGGAGAGAGGGCAATGGAGATTTTTTTCTGGAGGTAAGTGATGATGTGGGCTAAAGAGATAAGTGAGGCAGCCCACTTGGGGACCACAACCCACCAGGGCGCGTCTGGGGTGCTGGTGCGCCCAGGTGGGCTGTCCACCTGGTGCACCTCCCTCTGATGTTTATTGCACCAAAAAATTCTCAAATATTCAGGAAAAAAATTGTGTAAAATTTTCAGGGCATTCTAAGAACTTTTATATCTGGGTCATTTTTTATTGCACAGGAAATCAAAAAACAGACAAATCATGACAGTTTATTTCATTTAAATAATAAAAACAGAAAACAAAAGGTAGGGACAGAAGGTAGTGCTTACTAAATTATTCAACTTCATACTGTTCAAAAATGATCCATTAATAAGGTTGATCAAGTCTTATTAACAACCACTTTCGATTAGCATGAAACCAAAGAGCTTCCGTAAATCACTAAGTTACCTCAATGGGGATATGCATTTCCCCGACAATAAGTATTTTATATTTCTTTTTGACAGTAGGTAGAGGTATTTGAAAACTTCTAATAGTGATTGTCAAGAGATTTTTCAATAACATCAATACCATTCACTTGGAATTGTTTCTTCGGAAAGTGCACAGTATTCTCATTACCATTGATATGAAACGTGACCTTGCTTTTATTGCAGTCAATAACAACCCCTGTAGTATTCAAGAAGGGTCTACCAAGGATAATCGACATGTTCTCGTCCTCGGGCATCTCAAGTATAACAAAGTCAGTCAAAATAGTAACATTAGCAACAACAACAGGCACATCCTCACATATACTGATAGGTATGGCAGTTGATTTGTTAGCCATTTGGAAAGATATTTCAGTAGGTGTGAGTTTATTCAAGTCAAGTATTTCATATAAAGAGAAAGGTATAACACTAACACCAGCTCCTAAGTCACACAAAGCAGTTTTCACATAATTCTTTTTGATAGAGCAAGGCACTACTAGGGAAAAGGCTAGCAGCAGCGCGGGTTCTAGGTATATCAGTAGCGCGGGGACCGGCGCTACTAATAAGGCGCTACAGATAACCCGTAGCAGTAGCGCGTGCACACCCGCGCTACTGCTATACAAGTTTAGCAGCAGCGCGCTTCATGGAAGCTCACTACTGCTAATTTCTCTAGCGCGCTTTGCCTGGACGCGCTACTGCTACTGTGGCGCTACTGCTAACTTTTCTCACTCGCTACTGCTAATTTTAGTAGTTTTTTTCCTGCATATTGTTTTGTATTTGAATTAGCATATGATACACATACAAATGTAATCATAGCATATACATACAAATAGTCTCATCAAATCATGTCATCATCATAATCATCATCCAACACAAAGTGGTCTCTCGTCATCATCTCGAAAATAGCGATACAAATCTCGATTACTTGTAACTACATCATCATCCATCTAAACAATGATATACGCAAGAAGAGCTATCACTTTGCGTGAACCTAAACTAACTACTGCCTGTCACTCAGAAACCAGAAACTGGTACACCTGGGCCTGACATTCCGGCCACTCGTCGTATACTCCTGGCATAGCACTTCTTCGCCATCGATGATCTATAGACCTGCATCGTCACATGAGTCGATGATATGCAATAGTTGAGCAACAGAAAGAGACAAACTTGGCAAAAATAGAAGCAACATATCATAAGCATAAATAACAAAGTTCATCATACCCAAAATGCCCTAACTAGAGTGATCTTCGCTAGTCGAGGAGAACGGTTTAATTACATCACAAATAAAGTTTCGTCGTGCATAATTCAAAGTTTCGTCATACAGATAGTATGGACTAAACGGACACACTGTCATATATCGACAATCCCTCCATGTCGTGCCATCCATCCAAGTCAGGAAGATAGTCCCCGAGATTAGTGAAAGGCTTCAGGTCGAGACGCTGAGCGGCTATGCGTGTTCGGACGTCTTCCCGCGACATTTGTCCTTCTTCGTAGAACATCCCTGTTTTTTCGACGACCTCCTTCATGATGATTTGGGCAAGTTTGCGCTTGATGCGGTAGAACTCTGCTCGAAGTTGATGATCCTCGATATCTCCTAAGTTCTTTGCCCATTGCAGAATATGGCATCGCCAGATGTAGGTGACATAAGAAGGTTCTGGTGATCCCGTCTGTACTCCAGCATCTGGTGTAGGACATAGAATCCATCATTAAGAGAATCACTCGGTTGCTGGATGCAACAGAAGTCAGTCTTATGGCCGAAGGCGGGCTTGCCGTCCTTTTTCTTCTTGTCCTTGACCTCTCCACCCCGTGCGCCGTAGTAAAACATAGCACTGTCGTGAACAGACTTGATGTGGTTGTAATCCTTTTTGTTAATGTTCTTCGACGAGTCCAAGTAAAGAGCGTGGGAGTATCGGGGGTAGAGGATGATGAGGACGGCGCGCCCGTCGCTGCGCAAAATAAGTACACCTCAAATTAGTTAGCCTCCACCGCGCAAATGAATGATTGAAATTAAAGGAAGGATGTCCGCGCGGATGACTTACATGGGATGATAAGGCACGAGAATCGCCTCCTTGTCCTTATTGGCGAGCATGAAATTGACGATGTATTCCCTCGCGTATTCACAGTGCTTTGCACAGACTCCTAAGAAGGCTTCGTGCATGAAGTATGGGTCAGCGACACAGATATAAGGTATCTGCTCAACCTCGATGAGGTGGTTCATGTGCAAAGCATAAAGGTGGACAAACGCAAAATCCAGCTTCTTCAAGTGAAACATGTCGAAGATGTAATCGAATCGAAGGAAGAACTTCTTCGCGGGGAATGTATTGACGTACAACAATCCCCGCGGCACGTTAACCATGTAGAGTGGGTATCCTGGATTTTTTGAGGCGATGAGGCCTTTCTCTATCCGCAGCACATCGTCATGAAGTCTCCTTAAATCGCCGAATCTGGCCCGCAGCGCTGCTATGACGCCCCGAGACCGATGCGCCAAGTGTCTTCCAGTAATTCGCCGATGTTGCCATGTCATTCGCTTGCGTGTTGCTTCTTGCCTTGTCATCATGTGCTTTGCATCATCATGCTTTCAAAACTTGCATCTGTCCCGGTCTTCCGATTCTCTCTATTGTCCGTTCTGAGCCCAGACACACTTGCCCGCGCCCGCGGCACGTCCAAAATATTATTTTATAAGTGGCCGGAAAATGTTCTCGGAATGGTTTGAAAGTTGGCATGCGGTGTTGTTATGTTGTCAGTAGGCCGCCTGCGAAGTTTCATCGCATTCAGAGTCCGTTTGACGCCCAACGGATAACTATAGCGACAATATAGTCGGTCAAATCGTCGGACGTTTTCGGTCTCCAAAACTGTTGCCAGGCTGTCCCTCTCTATCCTCCCTACATCGTCTACACAGTCCACTACCTACCGCCAGGCCCAACCTAATCTCTTGTCAGCCCGCGGACCTCCTCGTGTGCGCGTCCAAAAGCTGTCTCGGACCCGACCTGGGCAGTTGTCACCATTGGTTTCGGATCATCCCCAAACATCTACAAAACATCCTTGTTTTGTAATTTGGACACCCTAGCCTATTTATCCGGGACCGTACGACTAAGATCGGAGGGACCAAATGCCCCTATCCAAAAATCCACTTGTTATATACATCGGACCAAACCCTATTTTCTAGGGATCCTCCTACCCGCCGCCACTCTCTCTGGTTCCCCTCAGGATCACCAGCGCCTCCACCTGGTCTCCTCCTCAATTTCCCCATCGGCCCAATTCCACCGCAACCTCCTCCTTCCCGATCCAGATAGCTAATCACCTTCCTCCCAAATTTTCATCGCCTCTGCCGCTGCCTTTGCCCCGAGCTTCCTCGCGCGCCGCCGTCCAAGAAACCCCAACGCCGCCCAAACCACCTCACCGTTGGTGGCACTGCAGGTCCAGCACCCAGCCCCTGCTCCTTTCTCTTTAGTCTTCCTTCCCGTCTCCTGTATATTTCTCTCAAACTCTCTCTGTCCAAGAGCACCAGGGCGCCGCCATGAACGGGAGCCACCTCCTGCCGCCGTTCACCTCGTCCTGCGCCCAAGCTCCCCTGACCTGAGGCTGTCGCCCTCAACCGCGCCAAGTCCCTCCTCGCGCGCCTCCTGCACTCCTCCCGCACGAACCCGGCGAGGCCCTCCTCACACCTGCACGCGCACGAGCACTGCGAACGGAGAATCTCCACGCCATGGCCTTGGCCTCGTCCCGTGCCCGGTCCACTCCGCCTGGACTTGCCATCTCCGTCTCCCTGCCATCGTCTCCGGCGAGCTGCCGCGCCAAGTCCTTCTGCGGGCTCCCCTGCATCGGGCGTTGCATCCCCTGCTTCCAACCGTGCCATGTTCACCGTCGTCGCCCCGAGTCCGTCGCCGGTTGCCGTCGTTGCCTCTGATTCTCCCGCTGCCTCAAGTCATGTCGCTGCTCCACGCCAAGTCCCTCGCCTCGCCGCCCCTTCGCCCTCTCATCGGAGCTCTGCTCCAGGCGCCGCCCGCAGCTCCCTACAGCAAACGGGACAATGAGCGCACGAGCAGCGCTCGCGTTGACCGCGCCCTGGCCCAGCGGCCTCGCTCGGTGCCTCCACCAACTGGGCCTCAGCCCATGGTGAGCCTCCACTGCACCCCCCCTTCCACTATTGGGCTAGTGTGATTCGGCCCAGTATTTTTTTCTGCCAAACGAATTTGTTAATTATCCAGTGTAATCCAGTTTTAGAGGAAGCCCCTAGACTTCATGCATATTATAACTCATCATCCGTGCATCGGTTTAAAATGAATTATATATGAAATATGCTTAGAATCTTGTCTAGTTTCATAATTTCCAACTTTCATGCATGTTTAAAATGTTTAAAATGTTGTTTCATTAAATTTTCTCTTATAGCATGCTAAAATGATTTAATCCATAACTAAATAACCATAGCTCCAAATTTAATAAACTTTATATGTAAATGGGGTAGAAAAATGCCTAGTTTAACATGGTGGCTTTACTTTGCATGTTTAAAAACTCTAAAATTGTGTTTAGGGCAGAACAGTACCAAAACTTAAAATATGCACATGAGGAGTTTCCGGACTTGTTGTTTGTTGTTCCGGCCTCATTTAACCTTCTCTAGATAGGTAGTTTTACTTTGCTTCACCCCTTGCCATGCTAAACAACATTTAATATTTTTGAGTACATAAACGAGATCGAACTAAATAAGTGATGTGGTGTTCCGTCAATATGGAACCGTTGCATATTGAGCTCCACTTAGTTTGTAGTATTGTTTGTGCACTCTAACATGCCATGCCTTTTTAAACCGGACATGCATCATACTTGGTTGTGCATCATGCCATGATTATGTGATGGTTGATTACCATGTTATTTCCTTCTTTTGGGTGTGCTTCTTCGGGTTGGTTCCGTTAACGTCGCGTTTGTGAGGATTCGTTCGACTTCGTCCGTTTGTCTTCTTCATGGACTCGTTCTTCTTCCTTGCGGGATCTCAGGAAAGATGACCATACCCTCGAAATCACTTCTATCTTTGCTTGCTAGTTGCTCGCTCTATTGCTATGCTGCGATACCTACCACTTGCTATATCATGCCTCCCATATTGCCATGTCAAGCCTCTAACCCACCTTACCCAGCAAACCGTTGTTTGGCCATGTTACCGCTTTGCTCAGCCCCTCTTATAGCGTTGCTAGTTGCAGGTGAAGATGGAGTTTGTTCCATGTTGGAACATGGATATTGGTGGGATATCACAATATCTCTTATTTAATTAATGCATCTATATACTTGCTAAAGGGTGGAAGGCTCGGCCTTATGCCTGGTGTTTTGTCCCACTCTTGCCGCCCTAAATTCCATCATACCGGTGTTATGTTCCTTGATTTTGTGTTCCTTACACGGTTGGGTGTTATGGGGACCCCTTGACAGTTTGCTTTGAATAAAGCTCCTCCAGCAAGGCCCAACCTTGGTTTTACCATTTGCCTCACCACCACCTATACTTTTCCCTTGGGAGTCGCGCTCTCGAGGGTCATCTTTATTTTAACCCCCGGGCTAGTGCTTCTCTAAGTGTTGGTCCAACCTGAGCGATGTCCGGCGCCCCCTGGGCAACCAGGGTTTATGCCAACCCGACGTCTGGCTCATCCGGTGTGCCCTGAGAACGAGATATGTGCAGCTCCTATCGGGATTTGTTGGCACATTCGGGCGGCTTTGCTGGTCTTGTAACCGGGATTCCGAGTCTGATCGGGTATTCCTGGGAGAAGGAATATCATTTGTTGACCGTGAGAGCTTGTGATGGGCTAAGTTGGGACACCCCTGCAGGGTTTGAACTTTCGAAAGCCGTGCCCACTATTATGGGCAGATGGGAATTTGTTAATATCCGGTGGTAGAAAACTTAACACTTAACTTTAACTAAAATGCATCAACCGCGTGTGTAGCCGTGATGGTCTCTTTCCGGCGGAGTCCGGGAAGTGAACACGATTCTTGTGTTATGCTTGAACGTAAGTAGTTTCAGGATCACTTCTAGTTCACGACCATGCATTGCTTCTCTTCTCGCTCGTATTTGCGTATGTTAGCCACCATATATGCTAGTGCTTGCTGCAGCTCCACCTCACTACCTTTTCCTACTCATAAGCTTAAATAGTCTTGATCTCGCGGGTGTGAGATTGCTGAGTCCCCGTGACTCACAGATTACTTCCAAACCAGATGCAGGTGCCGACGATGCCAGTGTAGGTGTCGCAACCCAGCTCGAGTGGGAGCTCGATGAAGATTGTGTTTGTTGTGTTGTTTCATTTCCAGTTGATCAGTAGTGGAGCCCAGTCAGGGCGATCGGGGATCTAGCATTAGGGGTGGTCTTCTTTTGTTTTGGTTCCGTAGTCGGACCTTGATTGTATTCTGGATGATGTATGTTTAACTTGTATTTGTGTGATGTGGCGATTGTAAGCCAACCTTTATCCCTTTCTTATTCAGTACATGGGATTGTGTGAAGATTACCCCTCTTGCGACAAACCTACCATGGGGCTATGCCTCTAAGTCGTGCCCCGACACGTGGGAGATATAGCCGCATCGTGGGTGTTACAGCTGCTTCAGGTAGGATTGGTTGACCGGGGATATGCCATTTTGCCGCACCAAGGATATCTATACGGTCTTGAACTCGAGGCTGCTGAGGTAGCTGGATCACAGAAGCAGCTTTTTTGCCTTTCCTCAGTCTCTTCCTAGACTTCTTTACTACCGGAAGGTTGTCCTTAATACGTTCAGACTCCGGAGGCAGCAATTCAGGCACCAACTCATGAGGCTCAAACCCTAAGTAGGCGCCAGTATTGACATACTATTGAGTGTCATCGTCATCGTCATCCTCATCTATGGTGATGTCACCAGCGACTAATGGAGTAGGCGAGGTGTTGATGTTCATACCTAAGTGCATGCTTGTGGGTGTGCTCCCGGCGTGTCTGTCAAATTAACCTAACTAAAGTCTTTACCTAACTAAATTAACCTAACTAATTTAGAGAGAGAGAGAGAGAGGAGGGGTGGGGGCTTACAGAGGATGTCTCCGGTGGTGGCGCGGGAGGCAGTGGTGGCAAGGGAGGTAGGGGCGTCTCCGGTAACGGCGAGGGAGGCAGTTGTGGTGAGGGAGGATCCGATGGCATCGACTGCGGCTCCGGTGGCGTCGATGAGGTCGTGCGGCTCCGGTGGCATTGGGGGCGCCTTCAGTGGCATCGACGGCTCGCGACAATGGTGGCTCCGGGGGCGTCGACGTCGGCAGGAGACGGAGGCGAAGTGGGGCGTCGGCGAATCGGGTAGAGGGCGGCGGGGTGGGTCGAGGGATTTGGGGGAGAAGTGGTGACCGGGGGAAAACGGTTTTTTGGTTAAGTCAAACTTAGCGGTAGCGCTTTTCGCGAAATGCGCTATGGCTAACTTAGCTATAGCGATTTTCACAAAACACGCTACTGCTATAGCTATGTAATTTCCTTCATCTTTCTTATTTCCTTTTTAGTTTCTACAGCGGAGGTCTAGGAAACGCGCTGCAGCTGCGTTAGCTATAGCGCCTCTTACAAACAAACGCTACTGCTACGCCTTTCTCCTTTTTTCGCTTTCTCATTTATTTTGCTCTACACTTTATTTTTTGCCTTTCTCCTTTTTCTATTTCTTTCTTTTTCATTTACTTTTCCATTTGTTTTTCATTTTATTTTATTTCCACTAGTAGTAGCGCTCTCCGCGCGAAACACGCTGCTACTTATGTCCTAGCGGTAGCGCGCTTCCCTCAAGACCGCTACTGCTATGCGTAGCCTATCGTTTTAGCAATGGCAATATTAGTGGTAGCGCTTTTTCATGCGCACGCGCTACTGCTACTATTGTATATGTAGCGCAGTTTACGAACACGCGCTACTGCTATTTAGCACTAGCGCCCATTTTTGATACGCGCTACTACTAAATTTCTGTGTATATGGTTTTCCCTAGTAGTGCTATAGTTGATATTCCTGGATCTCCAAGTTTTTTAGGTACTCCATCTTTAAAATTATAATTAGCAAGCATAGTGGAGATTTCAGCTTCCGGTATTTTTCTTTTATTTGTGATGATGTCTTCCATATACTTTGCATAAGGAGGCATTTTCAGGATATCAGTCAAGCGAGTATGCAAAAAGACTGGCCTCAACATTTCTGCAAAGTGTTCAAATTCTTCATCATCATTCTTTTTAGTTGACTTGGGTGGAAAAGGCATAGGTTTTTGAACCCATGATTCTCTTTCTTTACCGTGTTTTATAGCAATGAAGTCTCTTTTACCATATCTTTTATTTTTAGGTTGTGGGTTATCAAGATCAACAGGTGGTTCTATCTCAACATCATTGTCTGGTTCTTTATCATTGGTTGGTTGAGAGTCTTCATGAACCTCATCATTATCTTTTTCATCATCATTAGGTGAGAGTTCATTACCAGATTGAGTTTCAACATCTGAGATAGAAGCTTCATTATCATTATCAGGAGGTTTTTCTATTTCAGGTTCACTAGGAGCATGTGAAGTCCTATTGTTTTTCTTTTTATTTTTCTTTTTAGAAGGACGAGGTGCACTGGTGTTAGCTCTTTGTGAATCTTGTTCAATTCGTTTTGGGTGTCCCTCAAGATAAAGTGGTTCCTGAGTCATTTTACCTCCTCTAGTTGCAACTCTAATAGCCAAGTCATGCATATTATGATTCATTTCATCAAGCAATTCTCTTTGTGATTTAGCAACTTGTTCTAGTTGAGTTTGAACCATAGAAGCATGTTTTCCAACATCTCTAACATCATTTGAAATTCTAAATAACAAGTCACTCAAACAAGCAATCATATCAGAATTATATTTTGATTGTTTCATAACATTTGCATTGAAGTGATCTTGTTTCTGATATAGTTTTCAAACTCATAAAGGCATTGACTATGATGCATATTGTGAGGATTATCATTATCATTAAACTTCATAAGAGAATTTACCTCTACCACCTTAGGCAGTGGTGGTGTATTAAGCCCATGTATTTCTTCAATAGGAGGTAAATTTTTAACATCCTCAGCTTTAATACATTTTTCCGTCATAGATTTCTTTGCCTCTTGCATATCTTCAGGACTGAGATATAATATACCCCTCTTCTTCAGAGTGGGTTTAGGCGGTGGTTCAGGTAGATTCCAATCATCATAATTTTTCAATATGTTATTCAATAATTCTTCAGCTTGAGCAATAATTCGTTCCCTGAAAACACAATTAGCAGAACTATCTAGGAAGTCCCTAGAAGCATCGGTTAGTCCATTATAGAAGATATCAAGTATTTCATTTTTCTTAAGAGGATGATCAGGCAAAGCATTAAGTAACTGGCAAAGCCTCCCCCAAGCTTGTGGGAGACTCTCTTCTTTAGTTTGAGAAAATTTAAATATTTCCTGTAAGACAGCTTATTTCTCGTGAGGAGGAAACTATTTTTCAGAGAAGTAATAAATCATATCTTAGGGACTACGCACACAACCAGGAGCAAGAGTATTGTACCAAGATTTAGCATCACCCTTTAATGAGAAAGGAAATAATTTGAGAATTAAGTAATCATGAGATTTCTCATCATGAGTAAAAAGGGTGGCTATATCATTCAACTTAGTAAGATGTGCCACAACAGTTTCAGTTTCATAACCATGGAAAGGATCGGATTCAACCAAAGTAATTAACTCTGGGTCGAGAGAGAATTCATAGTCCTTATCATCAATAAAGATAGGTGAAGTAGCAAACTTAGTGTCACACTTCATTCTAGCATTCAGATATTTTTCTTTATACTTGTGTAATAATTTCTCTAGATCATCTCTATCATTGCAAGCAAGAATATCTCTAGTTGTTTCTTCACTCATAACATAACCTTCCGGTACCTTAGGCAATCCATATTAGGAAGGCTAGTTCTAGCAGGTGTCTCAGGAGATTCAGTTTCAAGCTCATCATCAGATTCAACAACATCATGTTGTATAACTCTAGCAAATTGTTTATCAAGAAATTCACTAAGTGGCACATCATCATTATCAAGAAAGGTACTAGCATCATCATAAGCATCATTCATAGTAGAAGTAGCATCATCAATAACTTGTGACATATCAGAATTAATAGCATGTGGTGGTGTTGCAAGTTTATTCGCAACAGAAGGTGAATGTAAAGCAGAACTGAATTGCTGTTTGATGAGGACATCAATACAATTGTTACACCCACAACCCCTGCTACTATACATACTGGACCAATTACTAGAGCTCGTGCACGCCAACTAAATTACCAGGTACTTTCGTTTCTTGGTAATGATTCTAATGTTCATGAGAATATGATGCTGCCTAAATTGGATACATTTGTTTTGCTTACAAATGAAGGGCCTAGCTTGGAGAAGGATGAACCTTGGAGCAAGAACAAGCATGGAGATGATGGCATGCGCAAGGGAAACAAGAACGGAGTTACAAGTGATGATTTCAGGACTTTGAAGCCACCATAATGGGTGCATGAAGCCTTGGACGAAATATACAAGATGCCACTTCATAAATTTCGTCCCGAGGCTATTTTAGGTGCTGCGTCACCTTATTATTGGGCCAGGCCCATGTAATTTCGAAATACATAAGTATAGGCTATTTTTAGAGTCCGTATGTGTGGGGAAACAAGAGATAGGGTTGATTTCGGACCCCTCCACCAAGGGCCACGAAATCCCCCCCTCTTCCTCCATATATACAGCCCTTAGGGCATCGTTTAGACTTTGGGTTTTGTTTAGATTAAAAGTTCGCCATAGCTGCAACTTCGCGTACTTCGTTTGTGTTCAACGACCAGACAAAGGCGTCACAGAACCCCACCTTGATCAATAAAGCTTTTATCTTATATTCGCAATATCCAGATTGCAATCTCAGTTTCTTGCTTGTTCTTCGTTTGCTCGCAGGAAACAGACCCTCGTGGTCAGGTTGATCGTGCTCCGGCGTGGTCAATAACCTCTCGGAGTTGGTTTAGCGATTGCTAAGGCGCGACGTCCTCGCACGTTCGTAGTCGGATCGTCAAAGTCGACTTCCACCAAAGCGATATCCATCATCTCATCGAAAGACGGGACACCTTAGCCTCTATCAAGAGTGCAATGAACGATTATAAGCAAATTCAATATGAGGCAAGCATTCCTCCCACATTTTCTTATTATTCTTCAAAACAGCCCTAAGCATAGTAGACAATGTTCTATTGACTACTTCAGTTTGTCCATCAGTTTGGGGGTGACAAGTAGTACTAAAAAGCAGTTTAGTCCCCAACTTAGCCCATAAACATCTCCAAAAGTGGGTAAGAAATTTAGTATCACGATCTGAAACAATAGTATTTGGCACACCATGCAAGCGAATAATTTCACGAAAGAACAAATCAGCAACATTAACAACATCATCGCTTTTATGAGATGGTATAAAGTGTGCCATTTTCGAGAATCTATCCACGACAACAAATATGCTATCCCTCCCCTTCTTTGTTCAAGGTAAACCTAAAACAAAGTCCATAGATATATCCTCCCAAGGAACACTAGGTACAGGCAAAGGCATATATAAACCATGAGGATTGAGTCGTGACTTAGCTTTTTGACATGTAGTGCAGCGAGCAATAAAACGCTCAACATCCCGTCTCATCTTTGGCCAAAGGAAATGTGTAGCAAGTACGTCCTCCGTCTTCTTCACGCCAAAGTGTCCCATTAATCCTCCTCCATGCGCCTCCTGCAACAACAAAAGACGAACGGAGCTAGCTGGAATGCATAGCTTGTTAGCACGAAACACAAATCCATTGTTAACAACAAACTTGTTCCACATTCTTCCTTCTTTACAATTCTGCATTACATCTTTAAAATCAGCATCATGCACATATTGATCTTTGATGGTCTCCAAACCAAATATTTTGAAGTCAAGTTGTGAAAGCATAGTATAGCGACGAGACAATGCATCAGCAATAACATTTTCTTTTCCCTTCTTGTGTTTAATGACATAAGGGAAAGTCTCAATGAATTCAACCCATTTAGCATGTCTACGATTCAGTTTAGCTTGACTTTTAATATGTTTCAAAGATTCATGATCAGAATGTATAACAAATTCTTTGGGCCATAAGTAATGTTGCCATGTTTCTAAAGTCCGAACAAGAGCATATAATTCTTTATCATAAGTAGAATAATTCAGACTAGGCCCACTCAATTTTTCAGAAAAGTATGCAACAGGTTTGCCATCTTGTAATAACACACCTCCTAATCCAATTCCACTAGCATCACATTCAAGCTCAAAAGTCTTATTAAAATCAGGAAGTTGGAGTAAAGGAGCATGTGTCAACTTATCTTTCAATACCGAGAAGGCTTCTTCCTGTGCGGTACCCCAAAGAAAAGGCACATCTTTCTTTGTAAGCTCATTGAGAGGTGCAGCAATGGTGCTGAAATCTCTCACAAAACGCCTATAGAATCCAGCGAGGCCAAGAAACTCCTCACTTGTGTGACCGTTTTGGGCTGCGGCCAACTCTCAATAGCTTCAATCTTGGCTTTATCAACTTCAATTCCCTGTGGAGTAACAACATAGCCAAGAAAAGATACTCGGTCGGTGCAAAAGGTGCACTTCCCAAGGTTACCAAACAAACGTGCATCACGTAGAGCAATAAAAACAGCACGTAAATGTTCCAAATGTTCCTCCAAAGATCTGCTATAAATCAATATGTCATCAAAGTAAACTACCACAAATCGTCCAATGAAAGCACGTAAAACTTCGTTCATTAATCTCATGAAAGTACTAGGTGCATTAGTTAACCCAAAAGGCATGACTAACCACTCATATAATCCAAACTTAGTTTTAAATGCTGTTTTCCATTCATCTCCCAATTTCATACGAATTTGATGGTAGCCACTACGCAAATCAACTTTGGAGAATATTGTAGATCCACTCAATTCATCAAGCATATCATCTAGCCTAGGAATAGGATGACGATAACGAATAGTAATATTACTAATGCCTCTACAATCAACACACATACGTGATGTACCATCCTTTTTCGGCACAAGAATAATAGGAACAGCACAAGGACTAAGGGATTCGCGTATATAACCTTTGTCGAGAAGCTCTTGTACTTGACGCATAATCTCCTTCGTCTCCTCTGGATTGGTACGGTATGGTGCACGGTTTGGCAGTGAAGCACCGGGAATTAAGTCAATCTGATGCTCAATCCCTCGAATAGGCGGTAATCCCGGTGGCACGTCTTGTGGAAAAACGTCAGCGAACTCCTGCAAAATGTTAGTGACAGCAGGAGGCAAAGAGGAAGGCACGTCCTCAAATGAAAATAATGCCTCTTTGCACACAAAAGCATAGCAAACAGATTTGCTGAAATCTAGCTCATCAATATTAGATTTGATGGCAAATAAACATGCACTTTTCAATTTAATTTCAGAAGCAACACTATATGGTTTATTATTAGGCTTCATTTGTTGCTCAAATTCTTTTGCCACAATCTGATTTTCACTCTTATTCTTCTCCTGTTGTGCTTTATTAGCTCTATTAATATCATCTTTCAAAATGGAATCAGGAGTCATAGGAAGCAAAGTAATATTTTTATCCTTATGAACAAGAGTATAGTGATTGTTTCTACCATGGTGTACAGAATTTTTATCAAATTGCCATGGTCTACCAAGTAATAAGGAACATGCTTGCATAGGTACCACATCACAATCAACATAATCAGCATATGTAGAGATACTAAAATGCACACGAACAGTACGTGTTACCTTAACCTTGCCGCTGTTGTTGAACCATTGGATGTAGTAAGGATGTGGATGTGGTCTTGTGGTGAGAGAAAGCTTCTCCACCATCTCCATGCTAGCCAAGTTGTTGCAGCCCCCTCCGTCTATTATGATGCGCACAGAACGTTCCTGCACAACTCCCTTGGTATGGAACAAATTGTGCCTCTGATTTTGCTCAGCTTGTGTGACCTGCACACTCAAAACACGTTGAGCAACTAAACATTCATACCTGTCAGCGTCTTCAGGAGCCATGTATTGCGTCTCATGATCAGAATCATCTCCACCATGTTCTTCACGTGTAATAAGAGCCAATGTCTCTTCATCATAGTCACTAGCGGACTCATATCCACCATCCGCGGTAGCAATCATCACACGCGGAGATTTGCATTCCCTCGCATAATCACCTCCTCCCTTACAACGACGACAAATAATATCACTTGTGTGCCCTGTTGATGCCATGGAAGATGATGAGGACATCAATACAATTGTTACACCCACAGCCCCTGCTGCTATACATACTGGACCAATTACTAGAGCTCGTGCACGCCAACTAAATTACCAGGTACTTTCGTTTCTTGGTAATGATTCTAATGTTCATGAGAATATGATGCTGCCTAAATTGGATACATTTGTTTTGCTTACAAATGAAGGGCCTAGCTTGGAGAAGGATGAACATTGGAGCAAGAACAAGCATGGAGATGATGGCATGCGCAAGGGGAACAAGAACGGAGTTACAAGTGATGATTTCAGGACTTTGAAGCCACCATAATGGGTGCATGAAGCCTTGGACGAAATATACAAGATGCCACTTCATAAATTTCGTCCCGAGGCTATTTTAGGTGCTGCGTCACCTTATTATTGGGCCAGGCCCATGTAATTTCGAAATAGAAGTATAGGCTATTTTTAGAGTCCGTATGTGTGGGGAAACAAGAGATAGGGTTGATTTCGGACCCCTCCACCAAGGGCCACGAAATTCCCCCCTCTTCCTCCATATATACAGCCCTTAGGGCATCGTTTAGACTTTGGGTTTTGTTTAGATTAAAAGTTCGCCATAGCTGCAACTTCGCGTACTTCGTTTGTGTTCAACGACCAGACAAAGGCGTCACAGAACCCCACCTTGATCAATAAAGCTTTCATCTTATATTCGCAATATCCAGATTGCAATCTTAGTTTCTTGCTTGTTCTTCGTTTGCTCGCAGGAAACAGACCCTCGTGGTCAGGTTGATCGTGCTCCGGCGTGGTCAATAACCTCTCGGAGTTGGTTTAGCGATTGCTAAGGCGCGACGTCCTCGCACGTTCGTAGTCGGATCGTCAAAGTCGACTTCCACCAAAGCGAAATCCACCATCTCATCGAAAGACGGGCACCTCCGCCTCTATCAAGTGGTATCAGATTTCCAGGTTGCTCGGTGAGATTTTACAGTTTTTCGTAGTTTAGATCGAGTCTGTTCTTCATACCTACAGTCCACGAAAAAGCCACAAAAAAAATTAGGGTTAGTTCATCATATCCGAACCAATCTGAGCCTTTGCATAATCTTTTTAGGGTTTTGCTTTGTTGAATTTGCGGTTGCATCGTCGTGTCTAGTTGCTGGTCTTAGAGTCTAGTCTTTTAGAGTTTCGAGTTCTGGTCATAAGTTGTCACGCCGCCGCCGCATCATCATCATCGCCCCTGCCATCTACCACCACCGCTTATCCGCCACCGCTCTGAATCCGTATCCATATACCACCACCAATCCGTGTCCATATACCACCACCGATCCATATCCATATACTACCACCGCTACCACCACCGCTGCCATCTACCACCACCATATATCCACCACCAATCCGAGTTCCTTGCATATTAGGTTTGTTTTCGAGATCCATCTAGATTCCGATTCGTGTTTCCTTGCCGGAATAGGTTTCGGAAAAAAAAATTGGTCAAAAAAATTTGACGGAGTCGGGTAGCCACGCTCCGTTTAGGCCCAAAATTTTTCGAAAACGCATTTTTCGAAAAAATTCTGGCTATCCTATTTTTAGGTGTTTCTGAGTGTTTTGAGACAGGTGCAATTATAGGAAGTTTTTTTTGACCCGTTTCCAGTTTTTGGGTCCGGGCAGTCGAAAAAAAAAATTGTCGAAAAAAAAATTTCGTGCCCATCCTGTCAGTTTGACCTAGGAAGAGTTTTGAGACACTCGCCATTATAGTGATTTTTCGCAAAAAAAAACAGCGCAAAAAAAAAGAGTGCAAAAAAAAGCGAAAAAAAAATTCAGAGTGTGCTTTTCCCTTGTTTACGTGCCGCGCCGTGATTTTGTTGGTGTTCTAGGCTCGCGTCTCTAGCACAGTCTAGCCTAGGACCAGCACAGTACCGTCGTTGAGCGTTTATTCAACTTTGCATCTCTGAATTGATTATTGCTGACCCTTTTTGCTACCATACTGTAAGCCTTCCCAGCTCCACATACATCTACGTCGTGTGTTTGACTCTCCTGGTAATCGCTCTATCCAAGCTTTGAGAGTTTTTGACTACAACGGTTGCCGATCACCGCCTGCTGCTGGGTAAGAACTGGTAAGAATTTGAGATTTGCTTGACGGATTTGTGATACACCACCACCACTTCTTAGTAGTCTGTAGGATCATATTCTTGTGTGTTTCTATTGCTGCTAACCATGCCAGGATCACAAGCCGGCGAGATTGACTGGGAGAACTTATCGAACAAGGAGCTTCATGATAAGTTTCAGCAAATGATGACTGAACAGGTACAAGATGTGCTAAACAATTTTGAAGAGGCCATGGGGAAGATCACTGGTCTTGAGAAGACGTTCGAAACAAAGCTCGATAACAGATTTAATGAACTGCTTGCGCGTCTTCCACCACCGGCTGCACCTGTCGCACCTCTGCAACAACAACAACTACGCCCCCTTCCGAATCAGTATGAACGAGCACAGCGTGTTCCTATTGAGCCAGGACAACATTCTGGTGCCGCTGCTACTGCTGTTGGTGCTTCTTTGGCTCCTGCTACTGCTGCTGCTGGTACCCAGGAGGATGATGATTATGTGGGAGATTATGAGGATGAGGTTGATCAAAATCCGAACTACGTGCAGCCACCAGCACCACCACCACCAGGTCGACCTCAGGTATATATTCGTAATGGTAGGCCCGCACCACCACCTCAGGTACGAGATGATGTCCATATTCCTAAACTGAAATTGAATATTCCACCATTTGAGGGTAGATATGTTCCTGATATATATCTTACTTGGGAGTTAGAAATTGAACAACGATTTACATGTTTACAATATCCTGAGGAGAGACGAGTTGCTGCTGCTGTTTGTGCTTTCACTAGTTTTGCATGTGTATGGTGATCTGAACATTGTAGATTATATCCTATTCCAACTACTTGGGCTGCTTTGAAAACTGCTATGCGTACGCGTTGGGTTCCACCATATTATCAACGTGAATTGCTTCAAAAATTGCAGCGTTTAAGACAAGGAAAAAATTCTGTAGAAGAATATTATCAGGAATTACAAACTGGCATGATTAGATGTGGTATTGTTGAGGAGAATGAAGCTATGCTTGCACGTTTTCTGGGTGGATTAAATAGAGAGATTCAGACCATTCTAGACTATAAGGAGTATACTAATATCACTCGTTTATTCCATCTTGCTTGTAAAGCTGAACGTGAAGTGCAGGATCGACAAGCATTGGGGCGAACTAACTTTTCTGCAGGCCGATCTTCATCATGGACACCACGTGCGTCTTTTACTTCAACTGCACCAGCACCTCCATCCGGTGCCACCTCCAGCCGTGATACAAGAAAACAGGCTCAACCACCATTATCTGCCAAGAGCGCACCTGCGGGGCCTGCACATCGTTCTTCTTCTTCCATGGCATCAACAGGGCACACAAGTGATATTATTTGTCGTCGTTGTAAGGGAGGAGGTCATTATGCGAGGGAATGCAAATCTCCGCGTGTGATGATTGCTACCGCGGATGGTGGATATGAGTCTGCTAGTGACTATGATGAGGAGACTTTGGCTCTTATTACACGTGAAGAACATGGTGGAGATGATTCTGATCATGAGACGCAATACATGGCTCCTGAAGACGCTGACAGGTATGAATGTTTAGTTGCTCAACGTGTTTTGAGTGTGCAGGTCACACAAGCTGAGCAAAATCAGAGGCACAATTTGTTCCATACCAAGGGAGTTGTGAAGGAACGTTCTGTGCGCGTCATAATAGACGGAGGGAGCTGCAACAACTTGGCTAGCATGGAGATGGTGGAGAAGCTTTCTCTGACCACAAGACCACATCCACATCCTTACTACATCCAATGGTTCAACAACAGCGGCAAGGTTAAGGTAACACGTACTGTTCGTGTGCATTTTAGTATCTCTACATATGCTGATTATGTTGATTGTGATGTGGTACCTATGCAAGCATGTTCCTTATTACTTGGTAGACCATGGCAATTTGATAAAAATTCTGTACACCATGGTAGAAACAATCACTATACTCTTGTTCATAAGGATAAAAATATTACTTTGCTTCCTATGACTCCTGATTCCATTTTGAAAGATGATATTAATAGAGCTAATAAAGCACAACAGGAGAAGAATAAGAGTGAAAATCAGATTGTGGCAAAAGAATTTGAGCAACAAATGAAGCCTAATAATAAACCATATAGTGTTGCTTCTGAAATTAAATTGAAAAGTGCATGTTTATTTGCCATCAAATCTAATATTGATGAGCTAGATTTCAGCAAATCTGTTTGCTATGCTTTTGTGTGCAAAGAGGCATTATTTTCATTTGAGGACGTGCCTTCCTCTTTGCCTCCTGCTGTCACTAACATTTTGCAGGAGTTCGCTGACGTTTTTCCACAAGACGTGCCACCGGGATTACCGCCTATTCGAGGGATTGAGCATCAGATTGACTTAATTCCCGGTGCTTCACTGCCAAACCGTGCACCATACCGTACCAATCCAGAGGAGACGAAGGAGATTATGCGTCAAGTACAAGAGCTTCTCGACAAAGGTTATATACGCGAATCCCTTAGTCCTTGTGCTGTTCCTATTATTCTTGTGCCGAAAAAGGATGGTACATCACGTATGTGTGTTGATTGTAGAGGCATTAGTAATATTACTATTCGTTATCGTCATCCTATTCCTAGGCTAGATGATATGCTTGATGAATTGAGTGGATCTACAATATTCTCCAAAGTTGATTTGCGTAGTGGCTACCATCAAATTCGTATGAAATTGGGAGATGAATGGAAAACAGCATTTAAAACTAAGTTTGGATTATATGAGTGGTTAGTCATGCCTTTTGGGTTAACTAATGCACCTAGTACTTTCATGAGATTAATGAACGAAGTTTTACGTGCTTTCATTGGACGATTTGTGGTAGTTTACTTTGATGACATATTGATTTATAGCAGATCTTTGGAGGAACATTTGGAACATTTACGTGCTGTTTTTATTGCTCTACGTGATGCACGTTTGTTTGGTAACCTTGGGAAGTGCACCTTTTGCACCGACCGAGTATCTTTTCTTGGCTATGTTGTTACTCCACAGGGAATTGAAGTTGATAAAGCCAAGATTGAAGCTATTGAGAGTTGGCCGCAGCCCAAAACGGTCACACAAGTGAGGAGTTTTCTTGGCGTCGCTGGATTCTATAGGCGTTTTGTGAGAGATTTCAGCACCATTGCTGCACCTCTCAATGAGCTTACAAAGAAAGATGTGCCTTTTCTTTGGGGTACCGCACAGGAAGAAGCCTTCACGGTATTGAAAGATAAGTTGACACATGCTCCTTTACTCCAACTTCCTGATTTTAATAAGACTTTTGAGCTTGAATGTGATGCTAGTGGAATTGGATTAGGAGGTGTGTTATTACAAGATGGCAAACCTGTTGCATACTTTTCTGAAAAATTGAGTGGGCCTAGTCTGAATTATTCTACTTATGATAAAGAATTATATGCTCTTGTTCGGACTTTAGAAACATGGCAACATTATTTATG
Source organism: Triticum dicoccoides (assembly GCF_002162155.2). Classification (NCBI taxonomy): domain Eukaryota; kingdom Viridiplantae; phylum Streptophyta; class Magnoliopsida; order Poales; family Poaceae; genus Triticum; species Triticum dicoccoides. Next base: position 49,505 of record NW_021293811.1, on the reverse strand, counting down.
GCCCAAAGAATTTGTTATACATTCTGATCATGAATCTTTGAAACATATTAAAAGTCAAGCTAAACTGAATCGTAGACATGCTAAATGGGTTGAATTCATTGAGACTTTCCCTTATGTCATTAAACACAAGAAGGGAAAATAAAATGTTATTGCTGATGCATTGTCTCGTCGCTATACTATGCTTTCACAACTTGACTTCAAAATATTTGGTTTGGAGACCATCAAAGATCAATATGTGCATGATGCTGATTTTAAAAATGTAATGCAGAATTGTAAAGAAGGAAGAATGTGGAACAAGTTTGTTGTTAACGATGGATTTGTGTTTCGTGCTAACAAGCTATGCATTCCAGCTAGCTCCATTCGTCTTTTGTTGTTGCAGGAGGCGCATGGAGGAGGATTAATGGGACACTTTGGCGTGAAGAAGACGGAGGACGTACTTGCTACACATTTCTTTTGGCCAAAGATGAGACGGGATGTTGAGCGTTTTATTGCTCGCCGCACTACATGTCAAAAAGCTAAGTCACGACTCAATCCTCATGGTTTATATATGCCTTTGCCTGTACCTAGTGTTCCTTGGGAGGATATATCTATGGACTTTGTTTTAGGTTTACCTCGAACAAAGAAGGGGAGGGATAGCATATTTGTTGTCGTGGATAGATTCTCGAAAATGGCACACTTTATACCATGTCATAAAAGCGATGATGCTGTTAATGTTGCTGATTTGTTCTTTCGTGAAATTAGTCGCTTGCATGGTGTGCCAAATACTATTGTTTCAGATCGTGATACTAAATTTCTTAGCCACTTTTGGAGATGTTTATGGGCTAAGTTGGGGACTAAACTGCTTTTTAGTACTACTTGTCACCCCCAAACTGATGGACAAACTGAAGTAGTCAATAGAACGTTGTCTACTATGCTTAGGGCTGTTTTGAAGAATAATAAGAAAATGTGGGAGGAATGCTTGCCTCATATTGAATTTGCTTATAATCGTTCATTGCATTCTACTACTAAGATGTGCCCTTTTGAAGTTGTGTATGGTTTCCTACCTCGTGCACCTATTGATTTGTTGCCTCTTCCATCTTCGGAGAAGGTTAATTTTGATGCTAAACAACGTGCTGAATTGATTTTAAAAATGCATGAGTTAACTAAGGAAAACATTGAGCGCATGAATGCTAAATATAAACTGGCTGGAGATAAGGGTAGAAAACATGTTGTGTTTGCACCTGGAGATCTTGTTTGGTTACATTTGCGTAAGGATAGATTTCCTGATTTGTGCAAATCAAAGTTAATGCCACGTGCTGATGGTCCCTTTAAGGTGTTAGAGAAAATAAATGATAATGCATATAAACTTGAGCTACCTGCAGATTTTGGGGTTAGTCCCACTTTTAACATTGCAGATTTGAAGCCTTATTTGGGTGAGGAAGATGAACTTCCATCGAGGACGACTTCATTTCAAGAAGGGGAGGATGATGAGGACATCAATACAATTGTTACACCCACAGCCCCTGCTGCTATACATACTGGACCAATTACTAGAGCTCGTGCACGCCAACTAAATTACCAGGTACTTTCGTTTCTTGGTAATGATTCTAATGTTCATGAGAATATGATGCTGCCTAAATTGGATACATTTGTTTTGCTTACAAATGAAGGGCCTAGCTTGGAGAAGGATGAACCTTGGAGCACGAACAAGCATGGAGATGATGGCATGCGCAAGGGAAACAAGAACGGAGTTACAAGTGATGATTTCAGGACTTTGAAGCCACCATAATGGGTGCATGAAGCCTTGGACGAAATATACAAGATGCCACTTCATAAATTTCGTCCCGAGGCTATTTTAGGTGCTGCGTCACCTTATTATTGGGCCAGGCCCATGTAATTTCGAAATACATAAGTATAGGCTATTTTTAGAGTCCGTATGTGTGGGGAAACAAGAGATAGGGTTGATTTCGGACCCCTCCACCAAGGGCCACGAAATTCCCCCCTCTTCCTCCATATATACAGCCCTTAGGGCATCGTTTAGACTTTGGGTTTTGTTTAGATTAAAAGTTCGCCATAGCTGCAACTTCGCGTACTTCGTTTGTGTTCAACGACCAGACAAAGGCGTCACAGAAGCCCACCTTGATCAATAAATCTTTCATCTTATATTCGCAATATCCAGATTGCAATCTTAGTTTCTTGCTTGTTCTTCGTTTGCTCGCAGGAAACAGACCCTCGTGGTCAGGTTGATCGTGCTCCGGCGTGGTCAATAACCTCTCGGAGTTGGTTTAGCGATTGCTAAGGCGCGACGTCCTCGCACGTTCGTAGTCGTATCGTCAAAGTCGACTTCCACCAAAGCGAAATCCACCATATCATCGAAAGACGGGACACCTCCGCCTCTATCACTGTTCCTTACCTCCCCTCGTCATTGAGGGAAATATCTTAGTCTTAGGATCCTTCAGATTCTTCATAGTGATAATATGGTAATAATCCCAAGTGACTCAACAAATATAGCTATGCTCCCCGGCAACGGTGCCAGAAAAAGGTCTTGATAACCCACAAGTATAGGGGATCGCAACTGTTTTTGAGGGTAGAGTATTCAACCCAAATTTATAGATTCGAACCAGGGGAGCCAAAGAATATTTGAAGGTATTAGCAGCTGAGTTGTTGCTACCTCTTGAGCATTGCGTTCGATTTCCCCGAAGAGCAGAGGATGATGCAGCAAAGTAGCGTAAGTATTTCCCTCAGGTTTTGAGAACCAAGGTATCAATCCAGTAGGAGGCTACGCGCGAGTCCCTCGTACCTACACAAAAACAATAGCTCAACGCAACCAACGCGCTTAGGGGTTGTCAATCCCTTCACGGTCACTTATGAAAGTGAGATCTGATAGAGATGATAAATGATATTTTTGGTATTTTTGGTATAGAGATGCAAAGTAAAAAGTAAAAGCAAAGCAATAATAAAGTGATGGAGATTGATACGATGAGAAAGAGACCCGGGGGCCATAGGTTTCACTAGTGGCTTCTCTCAAGAGCATAAGTATTCTACGATGGGTGAACAAATTACTGTTGAGCAATTGACAGAATTGAGCATAGTTATGAGAATATCTAGGTATGATCATGTATATAGGCATCACGTCCGTGACAAGTAGACCGACTCCTGCCTGCATCTACTACTATTACTCCACTCATCGACCGCTATCCAGCATGCATCTAGAGTATTAAGTTAAAAACAGAGTAACGCCTTAAGCAAGATGACATGATGTAGAGGGATAGTTTCATGCAATATGAGAAAAACCCCATCTTGTTATCCTCGATGGCAACGATACAATACATGCCTTGCTGCCCCTTCTGTCACTGGGAAAGGACACCGCAAGATCGAACCCAAAGCTAAGCACTTCTCCCATGGCAAGAAAAACCAATCTAGTAGGCCAAACCAAACTGATAATTCGAAGAGACTTGCAAAGATAACCAATCATACATAAAAGAATTTAGAGAAGATTCAAATATTATTCATAGATAGACTTGATCATAAACCCACAATTCATTGGCCTCAACAAACACACCGCAAAAAGAAGATTACATCAAATAAATCTCCATGAGAGAGCGGGAGAACATTGTATTGAGATCCAAAAAGAGAGAAGAAGCCATATAGCTACTAACTATGGACCCGTAGGTCTGAAGTAAACTACTCACATTTCATCAAAGGGGCTTGGATGATGATGTAGAAGCCCTTCGTGATCGATGCCCCCTCCGGCGGAGCTCCGGAACAGGCCCCAAGATGGGATCTTGTGGATACATAAATTTGCGGCGGTGGAATTAGGTTTTTGGCTCCGTCCCCGATCGTTTGGGGGTACGTGGATATATATAGGAGGAAGAAGTACGTCGGTGGAGCTTCGACGGGCCCATGAGGTAGGGGGGCGCGCCCTCCACCCTCGTGGCCGCCTCGTGGCTTTCTTGACGGAGGGTCCAAGTCTCCTGGATCTTATCTGATGAGAAAATCATGTTTCCGAAGGTTTCATTCCGTTTGGACTCCGTCTGATATTATGTTTCTCCGAAACACTGAAATAGGCAAAAAAACAGCAATTCTGGGTTGGGCCTCCGGTTAATAGGTTAGTCCCAAAAATAATATAGAAGTGGAAAATAAAGCCCAATATAGTCCAAAACAGTAGATAATATAGCATGGAGCAATCAAAAATTATAGATACGTTGGAGACGTATCAAGCATCCCCAAGCTTACTTCCTGCTCGTCCTCGAGTAGGTAAATGATAAAAAGAGAATTTTTGATGCGGAGTGCTACTTGGCATAATTTTAATGTAATTTTTCTTTATTGTGGTATGAATATTCAGATCCGAAAGATTCAAGACAAAAGTTCATATTGACATAAAATTGATAATACTTCAAGCATACTAACTAAGCTATTATGTCTTCTCAAAATAACATGGTCAAAGAAAGTTCATCCCTACAAAATGATATAGTTTAGTCATGTTTCATTTTCGTCACACAAGAATGCTCTCATCATGCACAAACCCGATGACAAGCCAAGCAATTGTTTCATACTTTAGTAATCTCAAACCTATAAACTTTCACACAATATATGAGCGTGAGCCATGGACATAGCACTATAGGTGGAATAGAATATAATGAGGGGGGTTATGTGGAGAAGACAAAAAGGGAGAAAGTCTCACATCAACGAGGCTAATCAATGGGCTATGGAGATTCCCACCGATTGATGTTAATGCAAGGAGTAGGGATTGCCATGCAACGGATGCACTAGAGCTATAAATGTATGAAAGCTCAACAAAAGAAACTAGTGGGTGTACATCCAACTTGCTAGCTCATGAAGACCTAGGGCACTTGAGGAGGCCCATTGTTGGAATATACAAGCCAAGTTCTATAATGAAAAATTCCCACTAGTATATGAAAGTGATAACATGAGAGACTCTCTACTATGAAGATCATGGTGCTACTTTGAAGCACAAGTGTGGTAAAATGATAGTAACATTGTCCCTTCTCACTTTTTCTCTCGTTTTTTGGGCCTTCTCTTTTTTATGGCCCTTCTTTTTTTTGGGCCTTCTCTTTTTTATGGCTTTTCTCTTTTCTTTCTTTTTATTTATTTATTCCTCACTTGGGACAATGCTCTAATAATGATGATCATCACACTTCTATTTATTTACAACTCAATGATACAACTCGATACTAGAACAAAGATGACTCTATATGAATGCCTCCGGCGGTGTACCGGGATATGCAATGAACCAAGAGTGATATGTATGAAAGAATTATGAACGGTGGCTTTGCCACAAGTACTATGTCAACTACATGATCATGCTAAGCAATATGACAATGATGAATGTGTCATGATGAACGGAATGATGGAAAGTTGCATGGCAATATATCTCGGAATGGCTATGGAAATGCCATAATAGGTAGGTATGGTGGCTGTTTTGAGGAAGATATAAGGTGGTTTATGTGTGAAAGAGTGTATCATATCACGGGGTTTGGATGTACCAGCGAAGTTTGCGCCCAACTCTCAATGTGAGAAAGGGCAATGCACGGTGCCGAAGAGGCTAGCAAGGATGGAAGGGTGAGAGTGCATATAATCCATGGACTCAACATTAGTCATAAAGAACTCACATACTTATTGCAAAAATCTACAAGTCATCAAAAACCTTGGCACTACGCGCATGCTCCTAGGGGGATAGATTGGTAGGAAAAGACCATCGCTCGTCCCCGACCGCCACTCATAAGGAAGACAATGATAGAGGCGGAGGTGTCCCGTCTTTCGATGAGATGATGGATTTCGCTTTGGTGGAAGTCGACTTTGACGATCCAACTACGAACGTGCGAGGACGTCGCGCCTTAGCAATCGCTAAACCAACTCCGAGAGGTTATTGACCACGCCGGAGCACGATCAACCTGACCACGAGGGTCTGTTTCCTGCGAGCAAACGAAGAACAAGCAAGAAACTGAGATTGCAATCTGGATATTGCGAATATAAGATGAAAGCTTTATTGATCAAGGTGGGGTTCTGTGACGCCTTTGTCTGGTCGTTGAACACAAACGAAGTACGCGAAGTTGCAGCTATGGCGAACTTTTAATCTAAACAAAACCCAAAGTCTAAACGATGCCCTAAGGGCTGTATATATGGAGGAAGAGGGGGGGAATTTCGTGGCCCTTGGTGGAGGGGTCCGAAATCAACCCTATCTCTTGTTTCCCCACACATACGGACTCTAAAAATAGCCTATACTTATGTATTTCGAAATTACATGGGCCTGGCCCAATAATAAGGTGACGCAGCACCTAAAATAGCCTCGGGACAAAATTTGTGAAGTGGCATCTTGTATATTTCGTCCAAGGCTTCATGCACCCATTATGGTGGCTTCAAAGTCCTGAAATCATCACTTGTAACTCCGTTCTTGTTCCCCTTGCGCATGCCATCATCTCCATGCTTGTTCTTGCTCCAATGTTCATCCTTCTCCAAGCTAGGCCCTTCATTTGTAAGCAAAACAAATGTATCCAATTTAGGCAGCATCATATTCTCATGAACATTAGAATCATTACCAAGAAACGAAAGTACCTGGTAATTTAGTTGGCGTGCAGAAGCTCTAGTAATTGGTCCAGTATGTATAGCAGCAGGGGCTGTGGGTGTAACAATTGTATTGATGTCCTCATCAGACAATCAACTAACAGCTCATGTTTCAAATTTGTTGCATAACGTTTACCATACGTGCATGCTACAGGACATGCAAACCTCAACACAAGTATTTCTCAATTTCACAACTACTCAACTAGCATGACTTTGATATTATTACCTCCATATCTCAAAACAATCATCAAGCATCAAACTATTCTTAGTATTCAACACACTCATACGAAAGTTTTATTATTAATCTTGCATACCAAGCATATTAGGATTTTAAGCAAATTACCATGCTATTAAGACTCTCAAAATAATCTAAGTGAAGCATGAGAGATCAATAGTTTCTATAAAACAAATCCACCACCGTGCTCTAAAAGATATAAGTGAAGCACTAGAGCAAAACTATAAAGCTCAAAAGATATAAGTGAAGCACATAGAGTATTCTATCAAATTCCAAATCATGTATGGCTCTCTCAAAAGGTGTGTACAGAAAGGATGATTGTGGTAGACTAACAAGCAAAGACTCAAATCATAAAAGATGCTCCAAGCAAAACACATATCATGTGGTGAATAAAAATATAGCTACAAGTAAAGTTACCGATAGAAGTAGACGAAAGAGGGGATGCCTTCCGGGGCATCCCCAAGCTTTGGCTTTTAGGTGTCCTTAGATTATCTTGGGGGTGCCATGGGCATCCCCAAGCTTAGGCTCTTGCCACTCCTTGTTCCATAATCCATCAAATCTTTACCCAAAACTTGAAAACTTCACAACACAAAACTTAAAGTAGAAAATCTCGTGAGCTCCGTTAGCGAAAGAAAACAAAAGACCACTTCAAGGTACTGTAATGAACTCATTATTTATTTATATTTGTGTTAAATCTACTGTATTCCAACTTCTCTATGGATTATAAACTATTTTACTAGCCATAGATTCATCAAAATAAGCAAACAACACACGAAAAAACAGAATCTGTCAAAAACAAAACAGTCTGTAGTAATCTGTAGCTAGCGCAAGATCTGGAACCCAAAAGTTCTAAAATAAATTTCTGGACGTGAGGAATTTATCTATTAATCATCTGCAAAAAGAATTAACTAAATATCACTCTCCAAATAAAAATTACAGCAGTTCTCGTGAGTGCTAAAGTTTCTATTTTTTACAGCAAGTTCAACAAGACTTTCCCCAAGTTTTCCCAGCGGTTCTACTTGGCACAAACACTAATTAAACACAAAAACACAACCAAAACAGAGGCTAAATAATGTATTTATTACTAAACAGGAGCAAAAAGCAAGGAATAAAAATAAAATTGGGTTGCCTCCCAACAAGCGCTATCGTTTAACGCCCCTAGCTAGGCATAACAAGCAATAATAGATCTAGGTATTGCCATCTTTGGTAGGCAATCCATAAGTGGCTCTCATGATAGATTCATATGGTAATTTTATTTTCTTTCTAGGAAAGTGTTCCATGCCCTTTTTAATGGAAATTGAAATCTAATATTCCCTTCCTTCATATCAATAATTGCACCAACCGTTCTAAGGAAAGGTCTACCAAGAATAATAGGGCAAGAAGGATTGCAATCTATATCAAGAACGATAAAATCTACGGGCACATAATTCCCATTTGCAATAATAAGAACATCATTAAGTCTTCCCATAGGTTTCTTAATAGTGGAATCCGCAAGATGCAATTTTAGAGAGCAATCATCAAAATCACGAAAATCTAGCAAATCACACAAAGTTTTGGGAATAGTAGAGACACTAGCCCCCAAATCACACAAAGCATAAAACTCATGATCTTTAATTTTAATTTAATAGTAATTTCCCACTCATCATAAAGTTTTCTAGGGATAGAAACTTCCAATTCAAGTTTTTCTTCATAAGATTGCATCTGCATCAACGATATGTTTAGTAAACGCTTTATTTTGACTATAAGCGTGAGGAGATTTCAGCACGGATGATGAGGACATCAATACAATTGTTACACCCACAGCCCCTGCTGCTATACATACACATACTGGACCAATTACTAGAGCTCGTGCACGCCAACTAAATTACCAGGTACTTTCGTTTCTTGGTAATGATTCTAATGTTCATGAGAATATGATGCTGCCTAAATTGGATACATTTGTTTTGCTTACAAATGAAGGGCCTAGCTTGGAGAAGGATGAACATTGGAGCAAGAACAAGCATGGAGATGATGGCATGCGCAAGGGGAACAAGAACGGAGTTACAAGTGATGATTTCAGGACTTTGAAGCCACCATAATGGGTGCATGAAGCCTTGGACGAAATATACAAGATGCCACTTCATAAATTTCGTCCCGAGGCTATTTTTGGTGCTGCGTCACCTTATTATTGGGCCAGGCCCATGTAATTTTGAAATACATAAGTATAGGCTATTTTTAGAATCCGTATGTGTGGGGAAACAAGAGATAGGGTTGATTTCGGACCCCTCCACCAAGGGCCACGAAATTCCCCCCTCTTCCTCCATATATACAGCCCTTAGGGCATCGTTTAGACTTTGGGTTTTGTTTAGATTAAAAGTTCGCCATAGCTGCAACTTCGCGTACTTCATTTGTGTTCAACGACCAGACAAAGGCGTCACAGAACCCCACCTTGATCAATAAAGCTTTCATCTTATATTCGCAATATCCAGATTGCAATCTCAGTTTCTTGCTTGTTCTTCGTTTGCTCGCAGGAAACAGACCCTCGTGGTCAGGTTGATCGTGCTCCGGCGTGGTCAATAACCTCTTGGAGTTGGTTTAGCGATTGCTAAGGCGCGACGTCCTCGCACGTTCGTAGTCGGATCGTCAAAGTCGACTTCCACCAAAGCGAAATCCACCATCTCATCGAAAGACGGGACACCTTTGCCTCTATCAAGTGGTATCAGATTTCCAGGTTGCTCGGTGAGATTTTACAGTTTTTTAGTAGTTTAGATCGAGTCTGCTCTTCATACCTATAGTCCACGAAAAAGCCACAAAAAAAATTAGGGTTAGTTCATCATATCCGAACCAATCTGAGCCTTGCATAATCTTTTTAGGGTTTTGCTTTGTTGAATTTGCGGTTGCATCGTCGTGTCTAGTTGCTGGTCTTAGAGTCTAGTCTTTTAGAGTTTCGAGTTCTGGTCATAAGTTGTCACGCCGCCGCCGCACCATCATCATCGCCCCTGCCATCTACCACCACCGCACCGAATCCGTATCCATATACCACCACCAATCCGTGTCCATATACCACCACCGATCCATATCCATATACTACCACCGCTACCACCACCGCTGCCATATACCACCACCATATATCCACCACCAATCCGAGTTCCTTGCTTATTAGGTTTACCTCGAACAAAGAAGGGGAGGGATAGCATATTTGTTGTCGTGGATAGATTCTCGAAAATGGCACACTTTATACCATGTCATAAAAGCGATGATGCTGTTAATGTTGCTGATTTGTTCTTTCGTGAAATTATTCGCTTGCATGGTGTGCCAAATACTATTGTTTCAGATCATGATACTAAATTTCTTAGCCACTTTTGGAGATGTTTATGGGCTAAGTTGGGGACTAAACTGCTTTTTAGTACTACTTGTCACCCCCAAACTGATGGACAAACTGAAGTAGTCAATAGAACGTTGTCTACTATGCTTAGGGCTGTTTTGAAGAATAATAAGAAAATGTGGGAGGAATGCTTGCCTCATATTGAATTTGCTTATAATCGTTCATTGCATTCTACTACTAAGATGTGCCCTTTTGAAGTTGTGTATGGTTTCCTACGTCGTGCACCTATTGATTTGTTGCCTCTTCCATCTTCGGAGAAGGTTAATTTTGATGCTAAACAACGTGCTGAATTGATTTTAAAAATGCATGAGTTAACTAAGGAAAACATTGAGCGTATGAATGCTAAATATAAACTTGCTGGAGATAAGGGTAGAAAACATGTTGTGTTTGCACCTGGAGATCTTGTTTGGTTACATTTGCGTAAGGATAGATTTCCTGATTTGCGCAAATCAAAGCTAATGCCACGTGCTGATGGTCCCTTTAAGGTGTTAGAGAAAATAAATGATAATGCATATAAACTTGAGCTGCCTGCAGATTTTGGGGTTAGTCCCACTTTTAACATTGCAGATTTGAAGCCTTATTTGGGTGAGGAAGATGAGTTTCCGTCGAGGACGACTTCATTTCAAGAAGGGGAGGATGATGAGGACATCAATACCATTTGATAGAGGCACGAAATTTATGAAGTGGCATCTTGTATATTTCGTCCAAGGCTTGATGCACCCATTATGGTGGCTTCAAAGTCCTGAAATCATCACTTGTAACTCCGTTCTTGTTTCCCTTGCGCATGCCATCATCTCCATGCTTGTTCTTGCTCCAATGTTCATCCTTCTCCAAGCTAGGCCCTTCATTTGTAAGCAAAACAAATGTATCCAATTTAGGCAGCATCATATTCTCATAAACATTAGAATCATTACCAAGAAACGAAAGTACCTGGTAATTTAGTTGGCGTGCACGAGCTCTAGTAATTGGTCCAGTATGTATAGCAGCAGGGGCTGTGGGTGTAACAATTGTATTGATGTCCTCATCATCCTCCCCTTCTTGAAATGAAGTCGTCCTCGACGGAAGTTCATCTTCCTCACCCAAATAAGGCTTCAAATCTGCAATGTTAAAAGTGGGACTAACCCCAAAATCTGCAGGCAGCTCAAGTTTATATGCATTATCATTTATTTTCTCTAACACCTTAAAGGGACCATCAGCACGTGGCATTAACATTGATTTGCGCAAATCAGGAAATCTATCCTTACGCAAATGTAACCAAACAAGATCTCCAGGTGCAAACACAACATGTTTTCTACCCTTATCTCCAGCAAGTTTATATTTAGCATTCATGCGCTCAATGTTTTCCTTAGTTAACTCATGCATTTTTAAAATCAATTCAGCATGTTGTTTAGCATCAAAACTAACCTTCTCCGAAGATGGAAGAGGCAACAAATCAATAGGTGCATGAGGTAGGAAACCATACACAACATCAAAAGGGCACATCTTAGTAGTAGAATGCAATGAACGATTATAAGGAAATTCAATATGAGGCAAGCATTCCTCCCACATTTTCTTATTATTCTTCAAAACAGCCCTAAGCATAGTAGACAACGTTCTATTGACTACTTCAGTTTGTCCATCAGTTTGGGGGTGACAAGTAGTACTAAAAAGCAGTTTAGTCCCCAACTTAGCCCATAAACATCTCCAAAAGTGGCTAAGAAATTTAGTATCACGATCTGAAACAATAGTATTTGGCACACCATGCAAGCGAATAATTTCACGAAAGAACAAATCAGCAACATTAACAGCATCATCGCTTTTATGACATGGTATAAAGTGTGCCATTTTCGAGAATCTATCCACGACAACAAATATGCTATCCCTCCCCTTCTTTGTTCGAGGTAAACCTAAAACAAAGTCCATAGATATATCCTCCCAAGGAACACTAGGTACAGGCAAAGGCATAATGAGGATTGAGTCGTGACTTAGCTTTTTGACATGTAGTGCAGCGAGCAATAAAACGCTCAACATCCCGTCTCATCTTTGGCCAAAAGAAATGTGTAGCAAGTACGTCCTCCGTCTTCTTCACGCCAAAGTGTCCCATTAATCCTCCTCCATGCGCCTCCTGCAACAACAAAAGACGAACGGAGCTAGCTAGAATGCATAGCTTGTTAGCACGAAATACAAATCCATCGTTAACAACAAACTTGTTCCACATTCTTCCTTCTTTACAATTCTGCATTACATCTTTAAAATCAGCATCATGCACATATTGATCTTTGATGGTCTCCAAACCAAATATTTTGAAGTCAAGTTGTGAAAGCATAGTATAGCGACGAGACAATGCATCAGCAATAACATTTTCTTTTCCCTTCTTGTGTTTAATGACATAAGGGAAAGTCTCAATGAATTCAACCCATTTAGCATGTCTACGATTCAGTTTAGCTTGACTTTTAATATGTTTCAAAGATTCATGATCAGAATGTATAACAAATTCTTTGGGCCATAAATAATGTTGCCATGTTTCTAAAGTCCGAACAAGAGCATATAATTCTTCATCATAAGTAGAATAGTTCAGACTAGGCCCACTCAATTTTTCAGAAAAGTATGCAACAGGTTTGCCATCTTGTAATAACACACCTCCTAATCCAATTCCATTAGCATCACATTCAAGCTCAAAAGTCTTATTAAAATCAGGAAGTTGGAGTAAAGGAGCATGTGTCAACTTATCTTTCAATACCGTGAAGGCTTCTTCCTGTGCGGTACCCCAAAGAAAAGGCACATCTTTCTTTGTAAGCTCATTGAGAGGTGCAGCAATGGTGCTGAAATCTCTCACAAAACGCCTATAGAATCCAGCGAGGCCAAGAAAACTCCTCACTTGTGTGACCGTTTTGGGCTGCGGCCAACTCTCAATAGCTTCAATCTTGGCTTTATCAACTTCAATTCCCTGTGGAGTAACAACATAGCCAAGAAAAGATACTCGGTCGGTGCAAAAGGTGCATTTCCCAAGGTTACCGAACAAACGTGCATCACGTAGAGCAATAAAAACAACACGTAAATGTTCCAAATGTTCTTCCAAAGATCTGCTATAAATCAATATGTCATCAAAGTAAACTACCACAAATCGTCCAATGAAAGCACGTAAAACTTCGTTCATTAATCTCATGAAAGTACTAGGTGCATTAGTTAACCCAAAAGGCATGACTAACCACTCATATAATCCAAACTTAGTTTTAAATGCTGTTTTCCATTCATCTCGCAATTTCATACGAATTTGATGGTAGCCACTACGCAAATCAACTTTGGAGAATATTGTAGAGCCACTCAATTCATCAAGCATATCATCTAGCCTAGGAATAGGATGACGATAACGAATAGTAATATTATTAATGCCTCTACAATCAACACACATACGTGATGTACCATCCTTTTTTGGCACTAGAATAATAGGAACAGCACAAGGACTAAGGGATTCGCGTATATAACCTTTGTCGAGAAGCTCTTGTACTTGACGCATAATCTCCTTCGTCTCCTCTGGATTGGTACGGTATGGTGCACGGTTTGGCAGTGAAGCACCGGGAATTAAGTCAATCTGATGCTCAATCCCTCGAATAGGCGGTAATCCCGGTGGCACGTCTTGTGGAAAAACGTCAGCGAACTCCTGCAAAATGTTAGTGACAGCAGGAGGCAAAGAGGAAGGCACGTCCTTGAATGAAAATAATGCCTCTTTGCACACAAAAGCATAGCAAACAGATTTGCTGAAATCTAGCTCATCAATATCAGATTTGGTGGCAAATAAACATGCACTTTTCAATTTAATTTCAGAAGCAACACTAGATGGTTTATTATTCGGCTTCATTTGTTGCTCAAATTCTTTTGCCACAATCTGATTTTCACTCTTATTCTTCTCCTGTTGTGCTTTATTAGCTCTATTAATATCATCTTTCAAAATGGAATCAGGAGTGATAGGAAGCAAAGTAATATTTTTATCCTTATGAACAAGAGTATAGTGATTGTTTCTACCATGGTGTACAGAATTTTTATCAAATTGCCATGGTCTACCAAGTAATAAGGAACATGCTTGCATAGGTACCACATCACAATCAACATAATCAGCATATGTAGAGATACTAAAATGCACATGAACAATACGTGTTACCTTAACCTTGCCGCTGTTGTTGAACCATTGGATGTAGTAAGGATGTGGATGTGGTCTTGTGGTGAGAGAAAGCTTCTCCACCATCTCCATGCTAGCCAAGTTGTTGCAGCTCCCTCCGTCTATTATGACGCGCACAGAACGTTCCTTCACAACTCCCTTGGTATGGAACAAATTGTGCCTCTGATTTTGCTCAGCTTGTGTGACCTGCACACTCAAAACACGTTGAGCAACTAAACATTCATACCTGTCAGCGTCTTCAGGAGCCATGTATTGCGTCTCATGATCAGAATCATCTCCACCATGTTCTTCACGTGTAATAAGAGCCAATGTCTCCTCATCATAGTCACTAGCGGACTCATATCCACCATCCGCGGTAGCAATCATCACATGCGGAGATTTGCATTCCCTCGCATAATGACCTCCTCCCTTACAACGACGACAAATAATATCACTTGTGTGCCCTGTTGATGCCATGGAAGAAGAAGAACGCTGTGCAGGCCCCGCAGGTGCGCTCTTGGCAGATAATGGTGGTTGTGCCTGTTTTCTTGTACCACGGCTGGAGGTGGCACCGGATGGAGGTGCTGGTGCAGTTGAAGTAGAAGATGCACGTGGTGTCCATGATGAAGGTCGGCCTGCAGAAAAGTTAGTTCGCCCCAATGCTTGTCGATCCTGCACTTCACGTTCAGCTTTACAAGCAAGATGGAATAAACGAGTGATATTAGTATACTCCTTATAGTCTAAAATGGTCTGAATCTCTCTATTTAATCCACCCAGAAAACGTGCAAGCATAGCTTCATTCTCCTCAACAATACCACATCTAATCATGCCAGTTTGTAATTCCTGATAATATTCTTCTACATAATTTTTCCCTTGTCTTAAACGCTGCAATTTTTGAAGCAATTCACGTTGATAATATGGTGGAACCCAACGCGTACGCATAGCAGTTTTCAAAGCAGCCCAAGTAGTTGGAATAGGATATAATCTACAATGTTCAGACCACCATACACATGCAAAACTAGTGAAAGCACAAACAGCAGCAGCAACTCGTCTCTCCTCAGGATATTGTAAACATGTAAATCGTTGTTCAGTTTCTAACTCCCAAGTAAGATATATATCAGGAACATATCTACCCTCAAATGGTGGAATATTCAATTTCAGTTTAGGAATATGGACATCATCGCGTACCTGAGGTGGTGGTGCAGGCCTACCATGACGAATATATACCTGAGGTCGACCTGCTGGTGGTGGTGCTGGTGGCTGCTCGTAGATCTGATTTTGATCAACCTCATCCTCATAATCACCCGCATACTCATCATCCTCATGGGTACCAGCAGGAGCAGTAGCAGGAGCCAAAGAAGCACCAACAGCAGTAGCAGCGGCACCAGAAGTTTGTCCTGGCTCAATAGGAACACGCTGTGCTCGTTCATACTGATTCGAAAGGGGGCGTAGTTGTTGTTGTTGCAGAGGTGCGACAGGTGCAGCCGGTGGTGGAAGACGCGCAAGCAGTTCATTAAATCTGTTATCGAGCTTTGTTTCGAACGTCTTCTCAAGGCCAGTGATCTTCTCCATGGCCTCTTCAAAATTGTTCAGCACATCTTGTACCTGTTCAATCATCATTTGCTGAAACTTATCATGAAGCTCCTTGTTCGATAAGTTCTCCCAGTCAATCTCGTCGGCTTGTGATCCTGGCATGGTTAGCAGCAATAGAAACACACAAGAATATGATCCTACAGACTACTAAGAAGTGGTGGTGGTGTATCACAAATCCGTCAAGCAAATCTCAAATTCTTACCAGTTCTTACCCAGCAGCAGGCGGTGATCGGCACCCGTTGTAGTCAAAAACTCTCAAAGCTTGGATAGAGCGATTACCAGGGTGAGTCGAACACACGACGTAGATGTATGTGGAGCTGGGAAGGCTTATAGTATGGTAGCAAAAAGGGTCAGCAATAATCAATTCAGAGATGCAAAGTTGAATAAACGCTCAACGACGGTACTGTGCTGGTCCTAGGCTAGACTGTGTTAGAGACGCGAGCCTAGAACACCAACAAAATCACGGCGTGGCACGTAAACAAGGGAAAAGCACACTCTCAAATTTTTTTTCGCTCTTTTTTTTGCGCTCTTTTTTTTTGCGCTCTTTTTTTTTGCGAAAAATCACTATAATGGCGAGTGTCTCAAAACTCTTCCTAGCTCAAACTGACAGGATGGGCACGAAATTTTTTCGACCAATTTTTTTTTTTCGACTGCCCGGACCCAAAAACTGGAAACGGGTCAAAAAAACTTCCTATAATGGCACGTGTCTCAAAACACTCAGAAACACCTAAAAATAGGATAGCCAGAAATTTTTTCGAAAAATGCGTTTTCGAAAAATTTTGGGCCTAAACGGAGCGTGGCTACCCGACTCCGTCAAATTTTTTCGACCAATTTTTTTTTCCGAAACCTACTCCGGCAAGGAAACACGAATCGGAATCTAGATGGATCTCGAAAACAAACCTAATATGACAAGAACTCGGATTGGTGGTGGATATATGGTGGTAGATGGCAGCGGTGGTGGTATATGGATACGGATTCGAAGCGGTGGTGGATAAGCGGTGGTGGTAGATGGCAGGGGTGATGATGATGGTGCGGCGGCAGCGTGACAACTTATGACCAGAACTCGAAACTCTAAAAGACTAGACTCTAAGACCAGCAACTAGAAACGACGATGCAACCGCAAATTCAACAAAGCAAAACCCTAAAAAGATTATGCAAAGGCTCAGATTGGTTCGGATATGATGAACTAACCCTAATTTTTTTTGTGGCTTTTTCGTGGACTATAGGTATGAAGACAGACTCGATCTAAACTACGAAAAATTGTAAAATCTCACCGAGCAACCTGGAAATCTGATACCACTTGATAGAGGCAAAGGTGTCCCGTCTTTCGATGAGATGATGGATATCGCTTTGGTGGAAGTCGACTTTGACGATCTGACTACGAACGTGCGAGGACGTCGCGCCTTAGCAATCGCTAAACCAACTCCGAGAGGTTATTGACCACGCCGGAGCACGATCAACCTGACCACGAGGGTCTGTTTCCTGCGAGCAAACGAAGAACAAGCAAGAAACTAAGATTGCAATCTGGATATTGCGAATATAAGATGGAAGCTTTATTGATCAAGGTGGGGTTCTGTGACACCTTTGTCTGGTCGTTGAACACAAATGAAGTACGCGAAGTTGCAGCTATGGCGAACTTTTAATCTAAACAAAACCCAAAGTCTAAACGATGCCCTAAGGGCTGTATATATGGAGGAAGAGGGGGGAATTTCGTGGCCCTTGGTGGAGGGGTCCGAAATCAACCCTATCTCTTGTTTCCCCACACATACGGACTCTAAAAATAGCCTATACTTATGTATTTCGAAATTACATGGGCCTGGCCCAATAATAAGGTGACGCAGCACCTAAAATAGCCTCGGGACGAAATTTATGAAGTGGCATCTTGTATATTTCGTCCAAGGCTTCATGCACCCATTATGGTGGCTTCAAAGTCCTGAAATCATCACTTGTAACTCCGTTCTTGTTCCCCTTGCGCATGCCATCATCTCCATGCTTGTTCTTGCTCCAATGTTCATCCTTCTCCAAGCTAGGCCCTTCATTTGTAAGCAAAACAAATGTATCCAATTTAGGCAGCATCATATTCTCATGAACATTAAAATCATTACCAAGAAACGAAAGTACCTGGTAATTTAGTTGGCGTGCACCAGCTCTAGTAATTGGTCCAGTATATATAGCAGCAGGGGCTGTGGGTGTAACAATTGTATTGATGTCCTCATCATCCTCCCCTTCTTGAAATGAAGTCGTCCTCGACGGAAGTTCATCTTCCTCACCCAAATAAGGCTTCAAATCTGCAATGTTAAAAGTGGGACTAACCCCAAAATCTGCAGGCAGCTCAAGTTTATATGCATTATCATTTATTTTCTCTAACACCTTAAAGGGACCATCAGCACGTGGCATTAACTTTGATTTGCGCAAATCAGGAAATCTATCCTTACGCAAATGTAGCCAAACAAGATCTCCAGGTGCAAACACAACATGTTTTCTACCCTTATCTCCAGCAAGTTTATATTTAGCATTCATGCGCTCAATGTTTTCCTTAGTTAACTCATGCATTTTTAAAATCAATTCAGCATGTTGTTTAGCATCAAAACTAACCTTCTCCGAAGATGGAAGAGGCAACAAATCAATAGGTGCATGAGGTAGGAAACCATACACAACATCAAAAGGGCACATCTTAGTAGTAGAATGCAATGAACGATTATAAGGAAATTCAATATGAGGCAAGCATTCCTCCCACATTTTCTTATTATTCTTCAAAACAGCCCTAAGCATAGTAGACAACGTTCTATTGACTACTTCAGTTTGTCCATCAGTTTGGGGGTGACAAGTAGTACTAAAAAGCAGTTTAGTCCCCAACTTAGCCCATAAACATCTCCAAAAGTGGCTAAGAAATTTAGTATCACGATCTGAAACAATAGTATTTGGCAAACCATGCAAGCGAATAATTTCACGAAAGAACAAATCAGCAACATTAACAGCATCATCGCTTTTATGACATGGTATAAAGTGTGCCATTTTCGAGAATCTATCCACGACAACAAATATGCTATCCCTCCCCTTCTTTGTTCGAGGTAAACCTAAAACAAAGTCCATAGATATATCCTCCCAAGGAACACTAGGTACAGGCAAAGGCATATATAAACCATGAGGATTGTGATAGAGGCTGAGGTGTCCCGTCTTTCGATGAGATGGTGGATTTCGCTTTGGTGGAAGTCGACTTTGACGATCCGACTACGAACGTGCGAGGACGTCGCGCCTTAGCAATCGCTAAACCAACTCCGAGAGGTTATTGACCACGCCGGAGCACGATCAACCTGACCACGAGGGTCTGTTTCCTGCGAGCAAACGAAGAACAAGCAAGAAACTAAGATTGCAATCTGGATATTGCGAATATAAGATGAAAGCTTTATTGATCAAGGTGGGGTTCTGTGACGCCTTTGTCTGGTCGTTGAACACAAACGAAGTACGCGAAGTTGCAGCTATGGCGAACTTTTAATCTAAACAAAATCCAAAGTCTAAACGATGCCCTAAGGGCTGTATATATGGAGGAAGAGGGGGGAATTTCGTGGCCCTTGGTGGAGGGGTCCGAAATCAACCCTATCTCTTGTTTCCCCACACATACGGACTCTAAAAATAGCCTATACTTATGTATTTCGAAATTACATGGGCCTGGCCCAATAATAAGGTGACGCAGCACCTAAAATAGCCTCGTGACGAAATTTATGAAGTGGCATCTTGTATATTTCGTCCAAGGCTTCATGCACCCATTATGGTGGCTTCAAAGTCCTGAAATCATCACT
Source organism: Triticum dicoccoides (assembly GCF_002162155.2). Taxonomy (NCBI): domain Eukaryota; kingdom Viridiplantae; phylum Streptophyta; class Magnoliopsida; order Poales; family Poaceae; genus Triticum; species Triticum dicoccoides. The sequence continues at coordinate 29,814 of NW_021293811.1, read as the reverse complement.
TGTAACTCCGTTCTTGTTTCCCTTGCGCATGCCATCATCTCCATGCTTGTTCTTGCTCCAATGTTCATCCTTCTCCAAGCTAGGCCCTTCATTTGTAAGCAAAACAAATGTATCCAATTTAGGCAGCATCATATTCTCATGAACATTAGAATCATTACCAAGAAACGAAAGTACCTGGTAATTTAGTTGGCGTGCACGAGCTCTAGTAATTGGTCCAGTATGTATAGCAGCAGGGGCTGTGGGTGTAACAATTGTATTGATGTCCTCATCATTAAAGGGACCATCAGCACGTGGCATTAGCTTTGATTTGCGCAAATCAGGAAATCTATCCTTACGCAAATGTAACCAAACAAGATCTCCAGGTGCAAACACAACATGTTTTCTACCCTTATCTCCAGGAAGTTTATATTTAGCATTCATACGCTCAATGTTTTCCTTAGTTAACTCATGCATTTTTAAAATCAATTCAGCACGTTGTTTAGCATCAAAATTAACCTTCTCCGAAGATGGAAGAGGCAACAAATCAATAGGTGCACGAGGTAGGAAACCATACACAACTTCAAAAGGGCACATCTTAGTAGTAGAATGCAATGAACGATTATAAGCAAATTCAATATGAGGCAAGCATTCCTCCCACATTTTCTTATTATTCTTCAAAACAGCCCTAAGCATAGTAGACAACGTTCTATTGACTACTTCAGTTTGTCCATCAGTTTGGGGGTGACAAGTAGTACTAAAAAGCAGTTTGGTCCCCAACTTAGCCCATAAACATCTCCAAAAGTGGCTAAGAAATTTAGTATCACGATCTGAAACAATAGTATTTGGCACACCATGCAAGCGAATAATTTCACGAAAGAACAAATCAGCAACATTAACAGCATCATCGCTTTTATGACATGGTATAAAGTGTGCCATTTTCGAGAATCTATCCACGACAACAAATATGCTATCCCTCCCTTTCTTTGTTCGAGGTAAACCTAAAACAAAGTCCATAGATATATCCTCCCAAGGAACACTAGGTACAGGCAAAGGCATATATAAACCATGAGGATTGAGTCGTGACTTAGCTTTTTGACATGTAGTGCAGCGAGCAATAAAACGCTCAACATCCCGTCTCATTTTTGGCCAAAAGAAATGTGTAGCAAGTACGTCCTCCGTCTTCTTCACGCCAAAGTGTCCCATTAATCCTCCTCCATGCGCCTCCTGCAACAAAAAAAGACGAACGGAGCTAGCTGGAATGCATAGCTTGTTAGCACGAAACACAAATCCATCGTTAACAACAAACTTGTTCCACATTCTTCCTTCTTTACAATTCTGCATTACATCTTTAAAATCAGCATCATGCACATATTGATCTTTGATGGTCTCCAAACCAAATATTTTGAAGTCAAGTTGTGAAAGCATAGTATAGCGACGAGACAATGCATCAGCAATAACATTTTCTTTTCCCTTCTTGTGTTTAATGACATAAGGGAAAGTCTCAATGAATTCAACCCATTTAGCATGTCTACGATTCAGTTTAGCTTGACTTTTAATATGTTTCAAAGATTCATGATCAGAATGTATAACAAATTCTTTGGGCCCTAAATAATGTTGCCATGTTTCTAAAGTCCGAACAAGAGCATATAATTCTTCATCATAAGTAGAATAATTCAGACTAGGCCCACTCAATTTTTCAGAAAAGTATGCAACAGGTTTGCCATCTTGTAATAACACACCTCCTAATCCAATTCCATTAGCATCACATTCAAGCTCAAAAGTCTTATTAAAATCAGGAAGTTGGAGTAAAGGAGCATGTGTCAACTTATCTTTCAATACCGTGAAGGCTTCTTCCTGTGCGGTACCCCAAAGAAAAGGCACATCTTTCTTTGTAAGCTCATTGAGAGGTGCAGCAATGGTGCTGAAATCTCTCACAAAACGCCTATAGAATCCAGCGAGGCCAAGAAAACTCCTCACTTGTGTGACCGTTTTGGGCTGCGGCCAACTCTCAATAGCTTCAATCTTGGCTTTATCAACTTCAATTCCCTGTGAAGTAACAACATAGCCAAGAAAAGATACTCGGTCGGTGCAAAAGGTGCACTTCCCAAGGTTACCAAACAAACGTGCATCACGTAGAGCAATAAAAACAGCACGTAAATGTTCCAAATGTTCCTCCAAAGATCTTGATGAGGACATCAATACAATTGTTACACCCACAGCCCCTGCTGCTATACATACTGGACCAATTACTAGAGCTCGTGCACGCCAACTAAATTACCAGGTACTTTCGTTTCTTGGTAATGATTCTAATGTTCATGAGAATATGATGCTGCCTAAATTGGATACATTTGTTTTGCTTACAAATGAAGGGCCTAGCTTGGAGAAGGATGAACATTGGAGCAAGAACAAGCATGGAGATGATGGCATGCGCAAGGGAAACAAGAACGGAGTTACAAGTGATGATTTCAGGACTTTGAAGCCACCATAATGGGTGCATGAAGCCTTGGACGAAATATACAAGATGCCACTTCATAAATTTCGTCCCGAGGCTATTTTAGGTGCTGCGTCACCTTATTATTGGGCCAGGCCCATGTAATTTCGAAATACATAAGTATAGGCTATTTTTAGAGTCAGTATGTGTGGGGAAACAAGAGATAGGGTTGATTTCGGACCCCTCCACCAAGGGCCACGAAATTCCGCCCCTTTTCCTCCATATATACAGCCCTTAGGGCATCATTTAGACTTTGGGTTTTGTTTAGATTAAAAGTTCGCCATAGCTGCAACTTCGCGTACTTCGTTTGTGTTCAACGACCAGACAAAGACGTCACAGAACCCCACCTTGATCAATAAAGCTTTCATCTTATATTCGCAATCTGGATATTGCGAATATAAGATGAAAGCTTTATTGATAAAGGTGGGGTTCTGTGACGCCTTTGTCTGGTCGTTGAACACAAACGAAGTACGCGAAGTTGCAGCTATGGTGAACTTTTAATCTAAACAAAACCCAAAGTCTAAACGATGCCCTAAGGGCTGTATATATGGAGGAAGAGGGGGGGGATTTCGTGGCCCTTGGTGGAGGGGTCCGAAATCAACCCTATCTCTTGTTTCCCCACACATACGGACTCTAAAAATAGCCTATACTTATGTATTTCGAAATTACATGGGCCTGGCCCAATAATAAGGTGACGCAGCACCTAAAATAGCCTCGGGACGAAATTTATGAAGTGGCATCTTGTATATTTCGTCCAAGGCTTCATGCACCCATTATGGTGGCTTCAAAGTCCTGAAATCATCACTTGTAACTCCGTTCTTGTTCCCCTTGCGCATGCCATCATCTCCATGCTTGTTCTTGCTCCAATGTTCATCCTTCTCCAAGCTAGGCCCTTCATTTGTACGCAAAACAAATGTATCCAATTTAGGCAGCATCATATTCTCATGAACATTAGAATCATTACCAAGAAACGAAAGTACCTGGTAATTTAGTTGGCGTGCACGAGCTCTAGTAATTGGTCCAGTATGTATAGCAGCAGGGGCTGTGGGTGTAACAATTGTATTGATGTCCTCATCATCCTCCCCTTCTTGAAATGAAGTCGTCCTCGACGGAAGTTCATCTTCCTCACCCAAATAAGGCTTCAAATCTGCAATGTTAAAAGTGGGACTAACCCCAAAATCTGCAGGCAGCTCAAGTTTATATGCATTATCATTTATTTTCTCTAACACCTTAAAGGGACCATCAGCACGTGGCATTAACATTGATTTGCGCAAATCAGGAAATCTATCCTTACGCAAATGTAACCAAACAAGATCTCCAGGTGCAAACACAACATGTTTTCTACCCTTATCTCCAGCAAGTTTATATTTAGCATTCATGCGCTCAATGTTTTCCTTAGTTAACTCATGCATTTTTAAAATCAATTCAGCATGTTGTTTAGCATCAAAACTAACCTTCTCCGAAGATGGAAGAGGCAACAAATCAATAGGTGCATGAGGTAGGAAACCATACACAACATCAAAAGGGCACATCTTAGTAGTAGAATGCAATGAACGATTATAAGGAAATTCAATATGAGGCAAGCATTCCTCCCACATTTTCTTATTATTCTTCAAAACAGCCCTAAGCATAGTAGACAACGTTCTATTGACTACTTCAGTTTGTCCATCAGTTTGGGGGTGACAAGTAGTACTAAAAAGCAGTTTAGTCCCCAACTTAGCCCATAAACATCTCCAAAAGTGGCAAAGAAATTTAGTATCACGATCTGAAACAATAGTATTTGGCACACCATGCAAGCGAATAATTTCACGAAAGAACAAATCAGCAACATTAACAGCATCATCGCTTTTATGACATGGTATAAAGTGTGCCATTTTCGAGAATCTATCCACGACAACAAATATGCTATCCCTCCCTTTCTTTGTTCGAGGTAAACCTAAAACAAAGTCCATAGATATATCCTCCCAAGGAACACTAGGTACAGGCAAAGGCATATATAAACCATGAGGATTGAGTCGTGACTTAGCTTTTTGACATGTAGTGCAGCGAGCAATAAAACGCTCAACATCCCGTCTCATTTTTGGCCAAAAGAAATGTGTAGCAAGTACGTCCTCCGTCTTCTTCACGCCAAAGTGTCCCATTAATCCTCCTCCATGCGCCTCCTGCAACAAAAAAAGACGAACGGAGCTAGCTGGAATGCATAGCTTGTTAGCACGAAACACAAATCCATCGTTAACAACAAACTTGTTCCACATTCTTCCTTCTTTACAATTCTGCATTACATCTTTAAAATCAGCATCATGCACATATTGATCTTTGATGGTCTCCAAACCAAATATTTTGAAGTCAAGTTGTGAAAGCATAGTATAGCGACGAGACAATGCATCAGCAATAACATTTTCTTTTCCCTTCTTGTGTTTAATGACATAAGGGAAAGTCTCAATGAATTCAACCCATTTAGCATGTCTACGATTCAGTTTAGCTTGACTTTTAATATGTTTCAAAGATTCATGATCAGAATGTATAACAAATTCTTTGGGCCATAAATAATGTTGCCATGTTTCTAAAGTCCGAACAAGAGCATATAATTCTTTATCATAAGTAGAATAATTCAGACTAGGCCCACTCAATTTTTCAGAAAAGTATGCAGACATAGTCACTAGCGGAACGTTGAGCAACTAAACATTCATACCTGTCAGCATCTTCAGGAGCCATGTATTGCGTCTCATGATCAGAATCATCTCCACCATGTTCTTCACGTGTAATAAGAGCCAATGTCTCCTCATCATAGTCACTAGCGGACTCATATCCACCATCCGCGGTAGCAATCATCACACGCGGATATTTGCATTCCCTCGCATAATGACCTCCTCCCTTACAACGACGACAAATAATATCACTTGTGTGCCCTGTTGATGCCATGGAAGAAGAAGAACGCTGTGCAGGCCCCGCAGGTGCGCTCTTGGCAGATAATGGTGGTTGTGCCTGTTTTCTTGTATCACGGCTGGAGGTGGCACCGGATGGAGGTGCTGGTGCAGTTGAAGTAGAAGATGCACGTGGTGTCCATGATGAAGGTCGGCCTGCAGAAAAGTTAGTTCGCCCCAATGCTTGTCGATCCTGCACTTCACGTTCAGCTTTACAAGCAAGATGGAATAAACGAGTGATATTAGTATACTCCTTATAGTCTAGAATGGTCTGAATCTCTCTATTTAATCCACCCACAAAACGTGCAAGCATAGCTTCATTCTCCTCAACAATACCACATCTAATCATGCCAGTTTGTAATTCCTGATAATATTCTTCTACAGAATTTTTCCCTTGTCTTAAACGCTGCAATTTTTGAAGCAATTCACGTTGATAATATGGTGGAACCCAACGCGTACGCATAGCAGTTTTCAAAGCAGCCCAAGTAGTTGGAATAGGATATAATCTACAATGTTCAGACCACCATACACATGCAAAACTAGTGAAAGCACAAACAGCAGCAGCAACTCGTCTCTCCTCAGGATATTGTAAACATGTAAATCGTTGTTCAGTTTCTAACTCCCAAGTAAGATATATATCAGGAACATATCTACCCTCAAATGGTGGAATATTCAATTTCAGTTTAGGAATATGGACATCATCGCGTACCTGAGGTGGTGGTGCAGGCCTACCATGACGAATATATACCTGAGGTCGACCTGCTGGTGGTGGTGCTGGTGGCTGCTCGTAGATCTGATTTTGATCAACCTCATCCTCATAATCACCCGCATACTCATCATCCTCATGGGTACCAGCAGGAGCAGTAGCGGGAGCCAAAGAAGCACCAACAGCAGTAGCAGCGGCACCAGAAGTTTGTCCTGGCTCAATAGGAACACGCTGTGCTCGTTCATACTGATTCGAAAGGGGGCGTAGTTGTTGTTGTTGCAGAGGTGCGACAGGTGCAGCCGGTGGTGGAAGACGCGCAAGCAGTTCATTAAATCTGTTATCGAGCTTTGTTTCGAACGTCTTCTCAAGTCCAGTGATCTTCTCCATGGCCTCTTCAAAATTGTTCAGCACATCTTGTACCTGTTCAATCATCATTTGCTGAAACTTATCATGAAGCTCCTTGTTCGATAAGTTCTCCCAGTCAATCTCGTCGGCTTGTGATCCTGGCATGGTTAGCAGCAATAGAAACACACAAGAATATGATCCTACAGACTACTAAGAAGTGGTGGTGGTGTATCACAAATCCGTCAAGCAAATCTCAAATTCTTACCAGTTCTTACCCAGCAGCAGGCGGTGATCGGCACCCGTTGTAGTCAAAAACTCTCAAAGCTTGGATAGAGCGATTACCAGGGTGAGTCGAACACACGACGTAGATGTATGTGGAGCTGGGAAGGCTTATAGTATGGTAGCAAAAAGGGTCAGCAATAATCAATTCAGAGATGCAAAGTTGAATAAACGCTCAACGACGGTACTGTGCTGGTCCTAGGCTAGACTGTGTTAGAGACGCGAGCCTAGAACACCAACAAAATCACGGCGTGGCACGTAAACAAGGGAAAAGCACACTCTGAAAAAAAAATTTCGCTCTTTTTTTTGCGCTCTTTTTTTTTGCGCTCTTTTTTTTGCGAAAAATCACTATAATGTCGAGTGTCTCAAAACTCTTCCTAGCTCAAACTGACAGGATGGGCACGAAATTTTTTCGACCAATTTTTTTTTTTGACTGCCCGGACCCAAAAACTGGAAACGGGTCAAAAAAACTTCCTATAATGGCACGTGTCTCAAAACACTCAGAAACACCTAAAAATAGGATAGCCAGAAATTTTTTCGAAAAATGCGTTTTCGAAAAATTTTGGGCCTAAACGGAGCGTGGCTACCCGACTCCGTCAAATTTTTTCGACCAATTTTTTTTTCCGAAACCTACTCCGGCAAGGAAACACGAATCGGAATCTAGATGGATCTCGAAAACAAACCTAATATGACAAGAACTCGGATTGGTGGTGGATATATGGTGGTAGATGGCAGCGGTGGTGGTATATGACAGCTGTGGTGGTATATGGATACGGATTCGAAGCGGTGGTGGATAAGCGGTGGTGGTAGATGGCAGGGGTGATGATGATGGTGCGGCGGCGGCGTGACAACTTATGACCAGAACTCGAAACTCTAAAAGACTAGACTCTAAGACCAGCAACTAGAAACGACGATGCAACCGCAAATTCAACAAAGCAAAACCCTAAAAAGATTATGCAAAGGCTCAGATTGGTTCGGATATGATGAACTAACCCTAATTTTTTTTGTGGCTTTTTCGTGGACTATAGGTATGAAGACAGACTCGATCTAAACTACGAAAAATTGTAAAATCTCACCGAGCAACCTGGAAATCTGATACCACTTGATAGAGGCAAAGGTGTCCCGTCTTTCGATGAGATGATGGATATCGCTTTGGTGGAAGTCGACTTTGACGATCTGACTACGAACGTGCGAGGACGTCGCGCCTTAGCAATCGCTAAACCAACTCCGAGAGGTTATTGACCACGCCGGAGCACGATCAACCTGACCACGAGGGTCTGTTTCCTGCGAGCAAACGAAGAACAAGCAAGAAACTAAGATTGCAATCTGGATATTGCGAATATAAGATGAAAGCTTTATTGATCAAGGTGGGGTTCTGTGACGCCTTTGTCTGGTCGTTGAACACAAACGAAGTACGCGAAGTTGCAGCTATGGCGAACTTTTAATCTAAACAAAACCCAAGGAAAAGCTACTAGATGGATCTACTTATATAGGAGCAAGGGGTGGCGGCCAAGGAGGTGGGAGGACGTCCCAAGGCAGCCTAAAACTAAATCTAGGTCGTACAAGGCCAATGGGCCGAAGTGGAGGTGATGTAACACCTTTGGACTTGTAGTTTGACTCGGATTCTGCTGCAGCATCAGATTGTTTCGTCCACAACTCAACGCTCCGGACGAATTTGAAGGTGATTCCAATTGGGTTGGAAAGTGCACGAAATCTAGTTTCCAACAAAAAAAGAATCACCCAATTCGGAGTCCGTATGAAAAACTTGTGTGCGTTTTGAGTCAGGTGTGTCTATGCAGTCCGAATCTGAATCCAGAACGTGAGAGACTTGGACTCTATCTTCTCTTGGGCCAAAAGTGACGTGAGAGAACTTTTTGGACAGCAAATAAACATCTCTTTCTTCCTTATCTTCATATGTGGATTGTACAAATGTCCCATACACCTGCAATTAGACAAAACACAAAAGTGTGTGAAGTATTTTTGTTCTGGATAACATAAATAGATTATTGAATAGTTTGCACTAGAAATCACCTGACAAATATGCATATATGCAATATTTTTGGTCATATCCAAGGTAGTCATGTCCTCATCAATACTAATATCACTCGTTTATTCCATCTTGCTTGTAAAGCTGAACGTGAAGTGCAGGATCGACAAGCATTGGGGCGAACTAACTTTTCTGCAGGCCGACCTTCATCATGGACACCACGTGCATCTTCTACTTCAACTGCACCAGCACCTCCATCCGGTGCCACCTCGAGCCGTGATACAAGAAAACAGGCACAACCACCATTATCTGCCAAGAGCGCACCTGCGGGGCCGCACAACGTTCTTCTTCTTCCATGGCATCAACAGGGCACACAAGTGATATTATTTGTCGTCGTTGTAAGGGAGGAGGTCATTATGCGAGAGAATGCAAATCTCCGCGTGTGATGATTGCTACCGCGGATGGTGGATATGAGTCCGCTAGTGACTATGATGAGGAGACTTTGGCTCTCATTACACGTGAAGAACATGGTGGAGATGATTCTGATCATGAGACGCAATACATGGCTCCTGAAGACGCTGACAGGTATGAATGTTTAGTTGCTCAACGTGTTTTGAGTGTGCAGGTCACACAAGCTGAGCAAAATCAGAGGCACAATTTGTTCCATACCAAGGGAGTTGTGAAGGAACGTTCTGTGCGCGTCATCATAGACGGAGGGAGCTGCAACAACTTGGCTAGCATGGAGATGGTGGAGAAGCTTTCTCTCACCACAAGACCACATCCACATCCTTACTACATCCAATGGTTCAACAACAGCGGCAAGGTTAAGGTAACACGTACTGTTCGTGTGCATTTTAGTATCTCTACATATGCTGATTATGTTGATTGTGATGTGGTACCTATGCAAGCATGTTCCTTATTACTTGGTAGACCATAGCAATTTGATAAAAATTCTGTACACCATGGTAGAAACAATCATTATACTCTTGTTCATAAGGATAAAAATATTACTTTGCTTCCTATGACTCCTGATTCCATTTTGAAAGATGATATTAATAGAGCTAATAAAGCACAACAGGAGAAGAATAAGAGTGAAAATCAGATTGTGGCAAAAGAATTTGAGCAACAAATGAAGCCTAATAATAAGCCATCTAGTGTTGCTTCTGAAATTAAATTGAAAAGTGCATGTTTATTTGCCACCAAATCTGATATTGATGAGCTAGATTTCAGCAAATCTGTTTGCTATGCTTTTGTGTGCAAAGAGGCATTATTTTCATTCGAGGACGTGCCTTCCTCTTTGCCTCCTGCTGTCACTAACATTTTGCAGGAGTTCGCTGACGTTTTTCCACAAGACGTGCCACCGGGATTACCGCCTATTCGAGGGATTGAGCATCAGATTGACTTAATTCCCGGTGCTTCACTGCCAAACCGTGCACCATACCGTACCAATCCAGAGGAGACGAAGGAGATTATGCGTCAAGTACAAGAGCTTCTCGACAAAGGTTATATACGCGAATCCCTTAGTCCTTGTGCTGTTCCTATTATTCTAGTGCCGAAAAAGGATGGTATGTGTGTTGATTGTAGAGGCATTAATAATATTACTATTCGTTATCGTCATCCTATTCCTAGGCTAGATGATATGCTTGATGAATTGAGTGGCTCTACAATATTCTCCAAAGTTGATTTGCGTAGTGGCTACCATCAAATTCGTATGAAATTGGGAGATGAATGGAAAACAGCATTTAAAACTAAGTTTGGATTATATGAGTGGTTAGTCATGCCTTTTGGGTTAACTAATGCACCTAGTACTTTCATGAGATTAATGAACGAAGTTTTACGTGCTTTCATTGGACGATTTGTGGTAGTTTACTTTGATGACATATTGATTTATAGCAGATCTTTGGAAGAACATTTGGAACATTTACGTGCTGTTTTTATTGCTCTACGTGATGCACGTTTGTTTGGTAACCTTGGGAAGTGCACCTTTTGCACCGACCGAGTATCTTTTCTTGGCTATGTTGTTACTTGATAGAGGCAAAGGTGTCCCGTCTTTCGATGAGATGGTGGATTTCGCTTTGGTGGAAGTCGACTTTGACGATCCGACTACGAACGTGCGAGGACGTCGCGCCTTAGCAATCGCTAAACCAACTCCGAGAGGTTATTGACCACGCCGGAGCACGATCAACCTGACCACGAGGGTCTGTTTCCTGCGAGCAAACGAAGAACAAGCAAGAAACTAAGATTGCAATCTGGATATTGCGAATATAAGATGAAAGCTTTATTGATCAAGGTGGGGTTCTGTGACGCCTTTGTCTGGTCGTTGAACACAAACGAAGTACGCGAAGTTGCAGCTATGGCGAACTTTTAATCTAAACAAAACCCCCAAAGTCTAAACGATGCCCTAAGGGCTGTATATATGGAGGAAGAGGGGGGAATTTCGTGGCCCTTGGTGGAGGAGTCCGAAATCAACCCTATCTCTTGTTTCCCCACACATACGGACTCTTAAAATAGCCTATACTTATGTATTTCGAAATTACATGGGCCTGGCCCAATAATAAGGTGACGCAGCACCTAAAATAGCCTCGGGACGAAATTTATGAAGTGGCATCTTGTATATTTCGTCCAAGGCTTCATGCACCCATTATGGTGGCTTCAAAGTCCTGAAATCATCACTTGTAACTCCGTTCTTGTTCCCCTTGCGCATGCCATCATCTCCATGCTTGTTCTTGCTCCAATGTTCATCCTTCTCCAAGCTAGGCCCTTCATTTGTAAGCAAAACAAATGTATCCAATTTAGGCAGCATCATATTCTCATGAACATTAAAATCATTACCAAGAAACGAAAGTACCTGGTAATTTAGTTGGCGTGCACGAGCTCTAGTAATTGGTCCAGTATGTATAGCAGCAGGGGCTGTGGGTGTAACAATTGTATTGATGTCCTCATCACATCCCGTCTCATCTTTGGCCAAAAGAAATGTGTAGCAAGTACGTCCTCCGTCTTCTTCACGCCAAAGTGTCCCATTAATCCTCCACCATGCGCCTCCTGCAACAACAAAAGACGAACGGAGCTAGCTGGAATGCATATCTTGTTAGCACGAAACACAAATCCATCGTTAATGACAAACTTGTTCCACATTCTTCCTTCTTTACAATTCTGCATTACATCTTTAAAATCAGCATCATGCACATATTGATCTTTGATGGTCTCCAAACCAAATATTTTGAAGTCAAGTTGTGAAAGCATAGTATAGCGACGAGACAATGCATCAGCAATAACATTTTCTTTTCCCTTCTTGTGTTTAATGACATAAGGGAAAGTCTCAATGAATTCAACCCATTTAGCATGTCTACGATTCAGTTTAGCTTGACCTTTAATATGTTTCAAAGATTCATGATCAAAATGTATAACAAATTCTTTGGGCCATAAATAATGTTGCCATGTTTCTACAGTCCAAACAAGAGCATATAATTCTTTATCATAAGTAGAATAATTCAGACTAGGCACACTCAATTTTTTAGAAAAGTATGCAACAGGTTTGCCATCTTGTAATAACACACCTCCTAATCCAATTCCACTAGCATGACATTCAAGCTCAAAAGTCTTATTAAAATCTGGAAGTTGGAGTAAAGGAGCATGTGTCAACTTATCTTTCAATACCGTGAAGGCTTCTTCCTGTGCGGTACCCCAAACAAAAGGCACATCCTTCTTTGTAAGCTCGTTGAGAGGTGCAACAATGGTGCTGAAATCTCTCACAAAACGCCTATAGAATCCAGCGAGGCCAAGAAAACTCCTCACTTGTGTGACCGTTTTGGGCTGCGGCCAACTCTCAATAGCTTCAATCTTGGCTTTATCAACTTCAATTCCCTGTGTTGTAACAACATAGCCAAGAAAAGATACTCGGTCGGTGCAAAAGGTGCACTTCCCAAGGTTACCAAACAAACGTGCATCACGTAGAGCAATAAAAACAGCACGTAAATGTTCCAAATGTTCTTCCAAAGATCTGCTATAAATCAGTATGTCATCAAAGTAAACTACCACAAATCGTCCAATGAAAGCACGTAAAACTTCGTTCATTAATCTCATGAAAGTACTAGGTGCATTAGTTAACCCAAAAGGCATGACTAACCACTCATATAATCCAAACTTCATTTTAAATGCTGTTTTCCATTCATCTCCCAATTTCATACGAATTTGATGGTAGCCACTACGCAAATCAACTTTGGAGAATATTGTAGAGACACTCAATTCATCAAGCATATCATCTAGCCTAGGAATAGGATGACGATAACGAATAGTAATATTATTAATGCCTCTACAATCAACACACATACGTGATGTACCATCCTTTTTTGGCACTAGAATAATAGGAACAGCACAAGGACTAAGGGATTCGCGTATATAACTTTTGTCGAGAAGCTCTTGTACTTGACGCATAATCTCCTTCGTCTCCTCTGGATTGGTACGGTATGGTGCACGGTTTGGCAGTGAAGCACCGGGAATTAAGTCAATCTGATGCTCAATCCCTCGAATAGGCGGTAATCCCGGTGGCACGTCTTGTGGAAAAACATCAGCGAACTCCTGCAAAATGTTAGTGACAGCAGGAGGCAAAGAGGAAGGCACGTCCTCGAATGAAAATAATGCCTCTTTGCACACAAAAGCATAGCAAACAGATTTGCTGAAATCTAGCTCATCAATATCAGATTTGGTGGCAAATAAACATGCACTCTTCAATTTAATTTCAGAAGCAACACTAGATGGTTTATTATTAGGCTTCATTTGTTGCTCAAATTCTTTTGCCACAATCTGATTTTCACTCTTATTCTTCGCCTGTTGTGCTTTATTAGCTCTATTAATATCATCTTTCAAAATGGAATCAGGAGTCATAGGAAGCAAAGTAATATTTTTATCCTTATGAACAAGAGTATAGTGATTGTTTCTACCATGGTGTACAGAATTTTTATCAAATTGCCATGGTCTACCAAGTAATAAGGAACATGCTTGCATAGGTACCACATCACAATCAACATAATCAGCATATGTAGAGATACTAAAATGCACACGAACAGTACGTGTTACCTTAACCTTGCCGCTGTTGTTGAACCATTGGATGTAGTAAGGATGTGGATGCGGTCTTGTGGTGAGAGAAAGCTTCTCCACCATCTCCATGCTAGCCAAGTTGTTGCAGCTCCCTCCGTCTATTATGACGCGCACAGAACGTTCCTTCACAACTCCCTTGGTATGGAACTAATTGTGCCTCTGATTTTGCTCAGCTTGTGTGACCTGCACACTCAAAACACGTTGAGCAACTAAACATTCATACCTGTCAGCGTCTTCAGGAGCCATGTATTGTGTCTCATGATCAGAATCATCTCCAACATGTTCTTCACGTGTAATAAGAGCCAATGTCTCCTCATCATAGTCACTAGCGGACTCATATCCACCATCTGCGGTAGCAATCATCACATGCGGAGATTTGCATTCTCTCGCATAATGACCTCCTCCCTTACAACGACGACAAATAATATCACTTGTGTGCCCTGTTGATTCCCTGGAAGAAGAAGAACTCTGTGCAGGCCCGGCAGATGCGCTCTTGGCAGATAATGGTGGTTGTGCCTGTTTTCTTGTATCACGACTGGAGGAGGCACCTGATTGAGGTGCTGGTGCAGTTGAAGTAGAAGATGCACGCGGTGTCCATGATGAAGGTCGGCCTGCAGAAAAGTTAGATCGCGCCAATGCTTGTCGATCCTGCACTTCATGTTCAGCTTTACAAGCAAGATGGAATAAACGAGTGATATTAGTATACTCCTTATAGTCTAGAATGGTCTGAATCTCTCTATTTAAGCCACCCAGAAAACATGCAAGCATAGCTTCATTCTCCTCAACAATACCACATCTAATCATGCCAGTTTGTAATTCCTGATAATATTCTTCTACAAAAAAATTTCCTTGTCTTAAGCGCTGTAATTTTTGAAGCAATTCACGTTGATAATATGGTGGAACCCAACGAGTACGCATAGCAGTTTTTAAAGCAGCCCAAGTAGTTGGAATAGGATATAATCTACAATGTTCAGACCACCATACACATGCAAAACTAGTGAACGCACAAACAGCAGCAGCAACTCGTCTCTCCTCAGGATATTGTAAACATGTAAATAGTTGTTCAGTTTCTAACTCCCAAGTAAGATATATATCAGGAACATATCTACCCTCAAATGGTGGAATATTCAATTTCAGTTTAGGAATATGGACATCATCTCGTACCTGAGGTGGTGGTGCAGGCCTACCATTACGAATATATACCTGAGGTCGACCTGGTGGTGGTGGTGCTGGTGGCTGCACGTAGTTCGGATTTTGATCAACCTCATCCTCATAATCTCCCACATAATGATCATCCTCCTGGGTACCAGCAGTAGCAGTAGCAGGAGCCAAAGAAGCACCAACAACAGTAGCAGCGGCACCAGAATTTTGTCCTGGCTCAATAGGAACACGCTGTGCTCGTCCATACTGATTCGGAAGGGGGCGTAGTTGTTGTTGTTGCAGAGGTGCGGCATGTGCAGCCGGTGGTGGAAGACGCGCAAGCAGTTCATTAAATCTGTTATCGAGCTTTGTTTCGAACGTCTTCTCAAGGCCAGTGATCTTCTCCATGGCCTCTTCAAAATTGTTCAGCACATCTTGTACCTGTTCAGTCATCATTTGCTGAAACTTATCATGAAGCTCCTTGTTCGATAAGTTCTCCCAGTCAATCTCGTCGGCTTGTGATCCTGGCATGGTTAGCAGCAATAGAAACACACAAGAATATGATCCTACAGACTACTAAGAAGTGGTGGTGGATGTATCACAAATCCGTCAAGCAAATCTCAAATTCTTACCAGTTCTTACCCAGCAGCAGGCGGTGATCGGCAACCGTTGTAGTCAAAAACTCTCAAAGCTTGGATAGAGCGATTACCAGGGAGAGTCAAACACACGACGTAGATGTATGTGGAGCTGGGAAGGCTTATAGTATGGTAGCAAAAAGGGTCAGCAATAATCAATTCAGAGATGCAAAGTTGAATAAACGCTCAACGACGGTACTGTGCTGGTCCTAGGCTAGACTGTGCTAGAGACGCGAGCCTAGAACACCAACAAAATCACGGCGCGGCACGTAAACAAGGGAAAAGCACACTCTGAAAAAAAAATCGCTCTTTTTTTTTGTGCTCCTTTTTTTTTGCGCTGCTTTTTTTTTTGCGAAAAATCACTATAATGGCGAGTGTCTCGAAACTCTTCCTAGGTCAAACTGACAGGATGGGCACGAATTTTTTTCGACCAAATTTTTTTTTCGACTGCCCGGACCCAAAAAATGGAAACGGGTCAAAAAAAACTTCCTATAATGGCACCTGTCTTAAAACACTCAGAAACACCAAAAAAAATTAGTATCTGATGAGGACATCAATACAATTGTTACACCCACAGCCCCTGCTGCTATACATACTGGACCAATTACTAGAGTGATGAGGACATGACTACCTTGGATATGACCAAAAATATTGCATATATGCATATTTGTCAGGTGATTTCTAGTGCAAACTATTCAATAATCTATTTATGTTATCCAGAACAAAAATACTTCACACACTTTTGTGTTTTGTCTAATTGCAGGTGTATGGGACATTTGTACAATCCACATATGAAGATAAGGAAGAAAGAGATGTTTATTTGCTGTCCAAAAAGTTCTCTCACGTCACTTTTGGCCCAAGAGAAGATAGAGTCCAAGTCTCTCACGTTCTGGATTCAGATTCGGACTGCACAGACACACCTGACTCAAAACGGACACAAGTTTTTCATACGGACTCCGAATTGGGTGATTCTTTTTTTGTTGGAAACTAGATTTCGTGCACTTTCCAACCCAATTGGAATCACCTTCAAATTCGTCCGGAGCGTTGAGTTGTGGACGAAACAATCTGATGCTGCAGCAGAATCCGAGTCAAACTACAAGTCCAAAGGTGTTACATCACCTCCACTTGGGCCCATTGGCCTTGTACGACCTAGATTTAGTTTTAGGCTGCCTTGGGACGTCCTCCCACCTCCTTGGCCGCCATCCCTTGCTCCTATATAAGTAGATCCATCTAGTAGCTTTTCCTTGGGATTTGTTTAGTTAAAAGTTAGCCATTGCAACTTCGTGTATTTCGTTTGTGTCCAACGACCAAACCAAGATCGCTTACGGATCCCCACCATTATCAATACTTCATACATATTCACGATATTCAGATTGCTTTTATCATATTCTTGCTTGTTCTTCGATTGCTTGCAGGAGTAGACCTTCGTGGTCAGGTTGATCGTGCTCCGGCGTGGTCAATAACCTCTCGGAGTTGGTTTAGCGATTGCTAAGGCACAACGTCGTTGCACGTTTGTAGTCGGATCGTCAAAGTCGTCTCCACCAAATCGATAGTTATCATCTCATCGAAAGATCGGGACACCCCGCCTCTATCAAGTGGTATCAGTTTTCAGGTTGCTCGGTGAGAATTTCTAGTTTTCCTAGATTAGATTTACTTTCTTACCTATTGTCCAAGAAAAAGCCACAAAAAAGAGTTAGATCTATTCATCCTTGGTCCAAGCCAGTCTGAGCCTTTGCAAATTTCTTTTCATTGATTGCATAGTTGAATTATCGATTGCATCGTCGTGTCGAGTTGCTGGTCTTAGTGCCTAGTTCGTTTAGAGTTTCGAGTTCTCTTCACATTAGTCACGCCACCGCTGCATCATTATCTCTTCCGCTGTCCACCACCCATCCATCAATTTCCACCACGTGCTACCCACCATTCATTGTCATAATAATAGTTGAGATCGTTCACATCTTCACTTGATCAAATCTGCATCTTATCTAGTTTGTTTTGGAAAGAGGGAGAAAAAAAGAGAGAAAAAAAAGAGAGAGAAAAAAGAAAAAAAAAGTCAGAGAAAAAAAAAGGAGAGAAAGAAAAAAAAGTGTGAGGAAAAAAAAGAGAGAAGAACAAAAAACAAAAAAATCGGCACAAACTTTTTCAGAGTAAAGTTGGAGACAAAGTTGTTGATATATCCTGCTTGGCTGTTGTTTCACCTCATTATCTTCACTGCTGTTGTGATCTTCACTTATATCTTGCTGTCAAGAGCTAGTTAGTATCCTTCATTGATGCTAGTTGTGCTACGCCATGACCTCATTAGTGTTCTAGGCTCGCGTCTCTAGTCCGGTCTAGCCTAGGACCAGCACAGTACCGTCGTTGAGCGTTTATTCAACATTGCATCTTTGAATTGATTATTGCTAATCTTTTGCTACCATATATAGCCAACCCAGCTCCACATATTTCTACACCGTGTATACGTACGCTCCCCTGGCAATCGCTTTACTCAATATTCGGAGTTACTTGACACCGCTGGTTGCCGATCACCGCCTGCTGCATGGTAAGAACTTGTAAGACATTGATATTTGCTTTACCGTGAGCGTTTTACCACCACATCCTAGTAGTTATAGGAACATTATTTTTGGGTTTTGTTTCTTGTTCTACTAATCATGACAGGATCCAGAGTCAATTCATGGGCTTTGTCGATCGCGGGAGACGTGCCACCACCTTTGCAAATACCACAACCGTCACGAGAGGTGCACAAACATCCAAATGCACATGATCAGGTTAATGTATCTATACCACCATTTAATGGCCGTTTTAAACCTGCTTTATATATTGAATGGGAGTTCGACATAAAAAATATATTTGCTTCCCATAATTTCGATGAACATAAAAAGGTTAAGGTTGCGGTTGGTTCTTTCACTGGTTATGCTTTGGTTTGGTGGAGTGAATATTGTCGGTTACACCCTGATTATATACCTACTACTTGGGATGATTTGAAACTTGCCATGCGACATACTTTCGTCCCTGCTTATTATACTCGTGACATGATTAAGAAGTTGCAACACTTAATACAAGGTAGTGAAACTGTAACAAAATATTATGATGATTTACAAACTACCTTGTTGCATTCCTATTTAGAAGAAAGTGAAGATGATTTTATGGATAGATTTTGGGGAGGATTAAACCGTGATATTCAAGAGATACTAATTCATGAAGAGTGTTATCCTATGGACCATTTGTTTCATCTTGCTTGCAAAGCTGAACAGGAAATAAAACGACGTGTTGGCCACGAGGAGAACAAGCGCACGGTGCACATTCCAAGAGTTGATATGATTGTTCCTTCAACTACTAGGCATACTATGACAACCACATCCGTTGTTGTCAGGACTACATCACCTCCACCATGTGACACATCGCCCCCGAGAGTGGCTACATCATCTGAGTTGATCATAAGAGGTAATGACAAAGGTACTGATCTTCCATCTCTACATGAAAATGATGAATGCCTTGTCAATTTGAATGCACCATCTGATGAGCTACCCACTACTTTGATCACACCACCTATTTTAGAGGACTACGTTGATAATTTGACTTTGCCATGTGATCAAACAACTGAAATACCAACAATTTTGAGTGCACCCATTGAATTAACTATTGATGCAAAAGAACCAATGTTTAATAATTTTGATATGACCTCTAATCTTGGTGATGATTCTGTGTTGAATGACTTATTGCATGTTTGCTTATTTAAGCATGTTGTAGCATGTAAATTTGATGCAAGTAAGGTTTATTCACCAATGTTGGGATGGTTTAATGATGAGCATTGTTAATCATTTGAAATGAATAAGAGCTTCACTTATATGTGCAAACTGAGTTGCTATATTTTCATGCCTTCTACTTCTTGTGCTAATTTTTTGGCTTTAGATTTTATGAACTATGCAAGTTACTCATCTATTCATGTGTCATATATGCAAAAATCGAGGGAAGTAAAAATGGATGACATATACATATACAACATGTACACCTTGTCTTTTTTGTTAGCCACATTTCAGATTAAGCAACGCCGAGGACGGCTTTATTTTCAAGAAGGGGAGGATGATGAGGACATGACTACCTTGGATATGACCAAAAATATTGCATATATGCATATTTGTCAGGTGATTTCTAGTGCAAACTATTCAATAATCTATTTATGTTATCCAGAACAAAAATACTTCACCCACGTTTGTGTTTTGTCTAATTGCAGGTGTATGGGACATTTGTACAATCCACATATGAAGATAAGGAAGAAAGAGATGTTTATTTGCTGTCCAAAAAGTTCTCTCACGTCACTTTTGGCCCAAGAGAAGATAGAGTCCAAGTCTCTCACGTTCTGGATTCAGATTCGGACTGCACAGACACACCTGACTCAAAACGGACACAAGTTTTTCATACGGACTCCGAATTGGGTGATTCTTTTTTTGTTGGAAACTAGATTTCGTGGACTTTCCAACCCAATTGGAATCACCTTCAAATTCGTCCGGAGCGTTGAGTTGTGGACGAAACAATCTGATGCTGCAGCAGAATCCGAGTCAAACTACAAGTCCAAAGGTGTTACATCACCTCCACTTGGGCCCATTGGCCTTGTACGACCTAGATTTAGTTTTAGGCTGCCTTGGGACGTCCTCCCACCTCCTTGGCCGCCATCCCTTGCTCCTATATAAGTAGATCCATCTAGTAGCTTTTCCTTGGGATTTGTTTAGTTAAAAGTTAGCCATTGCAACTTCGTGTATTTCGTTTGTGTCCAATGACCAAACCGAGACCGCTTACGGATCCCCACCATTATCAATACTTCATACATATTCGCGATATTCAGATTGCTTTTATCATATTCTTGCTTGTTCTTCGATTGCTTGCAGGAGTAGACCTTCGTGGTCAGGTTGATCGTGCTCCGGCGTGGTCAATAACCTCTCGGAGTTGGTTTAGCGATTGCTAAGGCACAACGTCGTTGCACGTTTGTAGTCGGATCGTCAAAGTCGTCTCCACCAAATCGATAGTTATCATCTCATCGAAAGATCGGGACACTGATGAGGACATGACTACCTTGGATATGACCAAAAATATTGCATATATGCATATTTGTCAGGTGATTTCTAGTGCAAACTATTCAATAATCTATTTATGTTATCCAGAACAAAAATACTTCACACACTTTTGTGTTTTGTCTAATTGCAGGTGTATGGGACATTTGTACAATCCACTTATGAAGATAAGGAAGAAAGAGATGTTTATTTGCTGTCCAAAAAGTTCTCTCACGTCACTTTTGGCCCAAGAGAAGATAGAGTCCAAGTCTCTCACGTTCTGGATTCAGATTCGGACTGCACAGACATACCTGATTCAAAACGCACACAAGATTTTCATACGGACTCCGAATTGGGTGATTCTTTTTTTGTTGGAAACTAGATTTCGTGCACTTTCCAACCCAATTGGAATATCCTTCAAATTCGTCCGGAGCGTTGAGTTGTGGACGAAACAATCTGATGCTGCAGCAGAATCCGAGTCAAACTACAAGTCCAAAGGTGTTACATCACCTCCACTTGGGCCCATTGGCCTTGTACGACCTAGATTTAGTTTTAGGCTGCCTTGGGACGTCCTCCCACCTCCTTGGCCGCCACCCCTTGCTCCTATATAAGTAGATCCATCTAGTAGCTTTTCCTTGGGATTTGTTTAGTTAAAAGTTAGCCATTGCAACTTCGTGTACTTCGTTTGTATCCAACGACCAGACCAAGACCGCTTCCGGATCCCCACCATTATCAATACCTCATATATATTTGCAATATTCAGATTGCTTTATCATATTCTTGCTCGTTCTTCGATTGCTTGCAGGAATAGACCTTCGTGGTCAGGCTGACCGTGCTTCCGGCGTCGTCAGTAACCTCAGGAGATTGGTTTAGCGATTGCTAAGGCGCAACGTCGTGCACGTTTGTAGTCGGATTGTCAAAGTCGTCTCCACCAAATCGATAGTTATCATCTCATCGAAAGATCGGGACCCTCGCCTCTATCAAGTGGTATCAGTTTTCAGGTTGCTCGGTGAGAATTTCCAGTTTTCCTAGTTTAGATTTACTTTCTTACCTATTGTCCAAGAAAAAGCCACAAAAAAGAGTTAGATCTATTCATCCTTGGTCCAAGCCAGTCTGAGCCTTTGCAATTTTCTTTTCATTGATTGCATAGTTGAATTATCGATTGCATCGTCGTGTCGAGTTGCTGGTCTTAGTGTCTAGTTCGTTTAGAGTTTCGAGTTCTGTTCACATTAGTCACGCCACCGCTGCATCATTATCTCTTCCGCTGTCCACCACCCATCCATCAATTTCCACCACGTGCTACCCACCATTCATTGTCATAATAATAGTTGAGATCGTTCACATCTTCACTTGATCCAATCTGCATCTTATCTAGTTTGTTTTGGAAAGAAGGAGAAAAAAAAGAGAGAAAAAAACGAGAGAAAAAAAAGGAAAAAAAAAGTCAGAGAAAAAAAAAGGAGAGAAAGAAAAAAAAGTGTGAGGAAAAAAAAAAGAGAAGAAAAAAAACAAAAAAATCGGCACAAACTTTTTCAGAGGAAAGTTGGAGACAAAGTTGTTGATATATCCTGCTTGGTTGTTGTTTCACCTCATTATCTTCACTGCTGTTGTGATCTTCACTTATATCTTGCTGTCAAGAGCTACTTAGTATCCTTCATTGATGCTAGTTGTGCTACGCCGTGAGCTCATTAGTGTTCTAGGCTCGCGTCTCTAGTCCGGTCTAGCCTAGGACCAGCACAGTACCGTCGTTGAGCGTTTATTCAACATTGCATCTTTGAATTGATTATTGCTAATTTTTTGCTACCATATATAACCAACCCAGCTCCACATATTTCTACACCATGTATACGTACGCTCCCCTGGCAATCGCTTTACTCAATATTCGGAGTTACTTGACACCGCTGGTTGCCGATCACCGCCTGCTGCATGGTAAGAACTTGTAAGACATTGATATTTGCTTTACTGTGAGCGTTTTACCACCACATCCTAGTAGTTATAGGAACATTATTTTTGGGTTTTGTTTCTTGTTCTACTAATCATGACAGGATCCAGAGTCAATTCATGGGCTTTGTCGATCGCGGGAGACGTGCCACCACCTTTGCAAATACCACAACCGTCACGAGAGGTGCACAAACATCCAAATGCACATGATCAGGTTAATGTATCTATACCACCATTTAATGGCCGTTTTAAACCTGCTTTATATATTGAATGGGAGTTCGACATAAAAAATATATTTGCTTCCCATAATTTCAATGAACATAAAAAGGTTAAGGTTGCGGTTGGTTCTTTCACTGGTTATGCTTTGGTTTGGTGGAGTGAATATTGTCGGTTACACCCTGATTATATACCTACTACTTGGGATGATTTGAAACTTGCCATGCGACATACTTTCGTCCCTGCTTATTATACTCGTGACTTGATTAAGAAGTTGCAACACTTAAAACAAGGTAGTGAAACTGTAACAAAATATTATGATGATTTACAAACTACCTTGTTGCATTCCTCTTTAGAAGAAAGTGAAGATGATTTTATGGATAGATTTTGGGGAGGATTAAACCGTGATATTCAAGAGATACTAATTCATGAAGAGTGTTATCCTATGGACCATTTGTTTCATCTTGCTTGCAAATGATAGAGGCGGGGGTGTCCCGATCTTTCGATGAGATGATAACTATCGATTTGGTGGAGACGACTTTGACGATCCGACTACAAACGTGCACGACGTTGCGCCTTAGCAATCGCTAAACCAATCTCCTGAGGTTACTGACGAGGCCGGAAGCACGGTCAGCCTGACCACGAAGGTCTATTCCTGCAAGCAATCGAAGAACGAGCAAGAATATGATAAAGCAATCTGAATATTGCAAATATATATGAGGTATTGATAATGGTGGGGATCCGGAAGCGGTCTTGGTCTGGTCGTTGGACACAAACGAAGTACACGAAGTTGCAATGGCTAACTTTTAACTAAACAAATCCCCAGGAAAAGCTACTAGATGGATCTACTTATATAGGAGCAAGGGGTGGCGGCCAAGGAGGTGGGAGGACGTCCCAAGGCAGCCTAAAACTAAATCTAGGTCGTATAAGGCCAATGGGCCCAAGTGGAGGTGATGTAACACCTTTGGACTTGTAGTTTGACTCGGATTCTGCTGCAGCATCAGATTGTTTCGTCCACAACTCAACGCTCCGGACGAATTTGAAGGTGATTCCAATTGGGTTGGAAAGTGCACGAAATCTAGTTTCCAACAAAAAAAGAATCACCCAATTCGGAGTCCGTATGAAAAACTTGTGTGCGTTTTGAGTCAGGTGTGTTTGTGCAGTCCGAATCTGAATCCAGAACGTGAGAGACTTGGACTCTATCTTCTCTTGGGCCAAAAGTGACGTGAGAGAACTTTTTGGACTGCAAATAAACATCTCTTTCTTCCTTATCTTCATATGTGGATTGTACAAATGTCCCATACACCTGCAATTAGACAAAACACAAAAGTGTGTGAAGTATTTTTGTTCTGGATAACATAAATAGATTATTGAATAGTTTGCACTAGAAATCACCTGACAAATATGCATATATGCAATATTTTTGGTCATATCCAAGGTAGTCATGTCCTCATCAGATTCTAATGTTCATGAGAATATGATGCTGCCTAAATTGGATACATTTGTTTTGCTTACAAATGAAGGGCCTAGCTTGGAGAAGGATGAACATTGGAGCAAGAACAAGCATGGAGATGATGGCATGCGCAAGGGGAACAAGAATGGAGTTACAAGTGATGATTTCAGGACTTTGAAGCCACCATAATGGGTGCATGAAGCCTTGGACGAAATATACAAGATGCCACTTCATAAATTTCGTCCCGAGGCTATTTTAGGTGCTGCGTCACCTTATTATTGGGCCAGGCCCATGTAATTTCGAAATACATAAGTATAGGCTATTTTTAGAGTCCGTATGTGTGGGGAAACAAGAGATAGGGTTGATTTCGGACTCCTCCACCAAGGGCCACGAAATTCCCCCCTCTTCCTCCATATATACAGCCCTTAGGGCATCGTTTAGACTTGGGGTTTTGTTTAGATTAAAAGTTCGCCATAGCTGCAACTTCGCGTACTTCGTTTGTGTTCAACGACCAGACAAAGGCGTCACAGAACCCCACCTTGATCAATAAAGCTTTCATCTTATATTCGCAATATCCAGATTGCAATCTTAGTTTCTTGCTTGTTCTTCGTTTGCTCGCAGGAAACAGACCCTCGTGGTCAGGTTGATCGTGCTCCGGCGTGGTCAATAACCTCTCGGAGTTGGTTTAGCGATTGCTAAGGCGCGACGTCCTCGCACGTTCGTAGTCGGATCGTCAAAGTCGACTTCCACCAAAGCGAAATCCACCATCTCATCGAAAGACGGGACACCTTTGCCTCTATCACTAATCATGACAGGATCCAGAGTCAATTCATGGGCTTTGTCGATCGCGGGAGACGTGCCACCACCTTTGCAAATACCATAACCGTCACGAGAGGTGCACAAACATCCAAATGCACATGATCAGGTTAATGTATCTATACCACCATTTAATGGCCGTTTTAAACCTGCTTTATATATTGAATGGGAGTTCGACATAAAAAATATATTTGCTTCCCATAATTTCGATGAACATAAAAAGGTTAAGGTTGCGGTTGGTTCTTTCACTGGTTATGCTTTGGTTTGGTGGAGTGAATATTGTCGGTTACACCCTGATTATATACCTACTACTTGGGATGATTTGAAACTTGCCATGCGACATACTTTCGTCCCTGCTTATTATACTCGTGACATGATTAAAAAGTTGCAACACTTAAAACAAGGTAGTGAAACTGTAACAAAATATTATGATGATTTACAAACTACCTTGTTGCATTCCTCTTTAGAAGAAAGTGAGATGATTTTATGGATAGATTTTGGGGAGGATTAAACCGTGATATTCAAGAGATACTAATTCATGAAGAGTGTTATCCTATGGACCATTTGTTTCATCTTGCTTGCAAAGCTGAACAGGAAATAAAACGACGTGTTGGCCATGAGGAGAACAAGCGCACGGTGCACATTCCAAGAGTTGATATGATTGTTCCTTCAACTACTAGGCATACTATGACAACCACATCCGTTGTTGTCAGGACTACATCACCTCCACCATGTGACACATCGCCCCCGAGAGTGGCTACATCATCTGAGTTGATCATAAGAGGTAATGACAAAGGTACTGATCTTCCATCTCTACATGAGAATGATGAATGCTTTGTCAATTTGAATGCACCATCTGATGAGCTACCCACTACTTTGATCACACCACCTATTTTAGAGGACTACGTTGATAATTTGACTTTGCCATGTGATCAAACAACTGAAATACCAACAATTTTGAGTGCACCCATTGAATTAACTATTGATGCAAAAGAACCAATGTTTAATCATTTTGATATGACCTCTAATCTTGGTGATGATTCTGTGTTGAATGATTTATTGCATGTTTGCTTATTTAAGCATGTTGTAGCATGTAAATTTGATGCAAGTAAGGTTTATTCACCAATGTTGGGATGGTTTAATGATGAACATTGTCAATCTTTTGAAATGAATAAGAGCTTCACTTATATGTGCAAACTGAGTTGCAATATTTTCATGCCTTCTACTTCTTGTGCTAATTTTTTGGCTTTAGATTCTATGAATTATGCAAGTTACTCATCTATTCATGTGTCATATATGCAAAAATCAAGGAAAGTAAAAATGGATGACATATACATATACAACATGTACACCTTGTCTCTTTTGTTAGCCACATTTCAGATTAAGCAACGCCGAGGACGGCTTTATTTTCAAGAAGGGGAGGATGATGAGGACATGACTACCTTGGATATGACCAAAAATATTGCATATATGCATATTTGTCAGGTGATTTCTAGTGCAAACTATTCAATAATCTATTTATGTTATCCAGAACAAAAATACTTCACACACTTTTGTGTTTTGTCTAATTGCAGGTGTATGGGACATTTGTACAATCCACATATGAAGATAAGGAAGAAAGAGATGTTTATTTGCTGTCCAAAAAGTTCTCTCACGTCACTTTTGGCCCAAGAGAAGATAGAGTCCAAGTCTCTCACGTTCTGGATTCAGATTCGGACTGCACAGACATACCTGACTCAAAACGCACACAAGTTTTTCATACGGACTCCGAATTGGGTGATTCTTTTTTTGTTGGAAACTAGATTTCGTGAACTTTCCAACCCAATTGGAATCTCCTTCAAATTCGTCCGAAGCGTTGAGTTGTGGACGAAACAATCTGATGCTGCAGCAGAATCCGAGTCAAACTACAAGTCCAAAGGTGTTACATCACCTCCACTTGGGCCCATTGGCCTTGTACGACCTAGATTTAGTTTTAGGCTGCCTTGGGACGTCCTCCCACCTCCTTGGCCGCCACCCCTTGCTCCTATATAAGTAGATCCATCTAGTAGCTTTTCCTTGGGATTTGTTTAGTTAAAAGTTAGCCATTGCAACTTCGTGTACTTCGTTTGTGTCCAACGACCAGACCAAGATCGCTTCCGGATCCCCACCATTATCAATACCTCATATATATTTGCAATATTCAGATTGCTTTATCATATTCTTGCTCGTTCTTCGATTGCTTGCAGGAATAGACCTTCGTGGTCAGGCTGACCGTGCTTCCGGCGTCGTCAGTAACCTCAGGAGATTGGTTTAGCGATTGCTAAGGCGCAACGTCGTGCATGTTTGTAGTCGGATTGTCAAAGTCGTCTACACCAAATCGATAGTTATCATCTCATCGAAAGATCGGGACCCTCGCCTCTATCAGACACCCCGCCTCTATCATAGAGCTCGTGCACGCCAACTAAATTACCAGGTACTTCCGTTTCTTGGTAATGATTCCAATGTTCATGAGAATATGATGCTGCCTAAATTGGATACATTTGTTTTGCTTACAAATGAAGGGCCTAGCTTGGAGAAGGATGAACATTGGAGCAAGAACAAGCATGGAGATGATGGCATGCGCAAGGGGAACAAGAACGGAGTTACAAGTGATGATTTCAGGACTTTGAAGCCACCATAATGGGTGCATGAAGCCTTGGACGAAATATACAAGATGCCACTTCACAAATTTCGTCCCGAGGCTATTTTAGGTGTTGCGTCACCTTATTATTGGGCCAGGCCCATGTAATTTCGAAATACATAAGTATAGGCTATTTTTAGAGTCCGTATGTGTGGGGAAACAAGAGATAGGGTTGATTTTGGACCCCTCCACCAAGGGCCACGAAATTCCCCCCCTCTTCCTCCATATATACAGCCCTTAGGGCATCGTTTAGACTTTGGGGTTTTGTTTAGATCAAAATTTCGCCATAGCTGCAACTTCGCGTACTTCGTTTGTGTTCAACGACCAGACAAAGGCGTCACAGAACCCCACCTTGATCAATAAAGCTTTCATCTTATATTCCCAATATCCAGATTGCAATCTCAGTTTCTTGCTTGTTCTTCGTTTGCTCGCAGGAAACAGACCCTCGTGGTCAGGTTGATCGTGCTCCGGCGTGGTCAATAACCTCTCGGAGTTGGTTTAGCGATTGCTAAGGCGCGACGTCCTCGCACGTTCGTAGTCGGATCGTCAAAGTCGACTTCCACCAAAGCGAAATCCATCATCTCATCGAAAGACGGGACACCTCCGCTTCTATCAAGTGGTATCAGATTTCCAGGTTGCTCGGTGAGATTTTACAGTTTTTCGTAGTTTAGATCGAGTCTGTTCTTCATACCTACAGTCCACGAAAAAGCCACAAAAAAATTAGGGTTAGTTCATCATATCCGAACCAATCTGAGCCTTTGCATAATCTTTTTAGTGTTTTGCTTTGTTGAATTTGCGGTTGCATCCTCGTGTCTAGTTGCTGGTCTTAGAGTCTAGTCTTTTAGAGTTTCGAGTTCTGGTCATAAGTTGTCACGCCGCCGCCGCACCATCATCATCGCCCCTGCCATCTACCACCACCGCTTATCCGCCACCGCTCCGAATCCGTATCCATATACCACCACCAATCCGTGTCCATATACCACCACCGATCCATATCCATATACTACCACCGCTACCACCACCGCTGCCATCTACCACCACCATATATCCACCACCAATCCGAGTTCCTTGCATATTAGGTTTGTTTTTGAGATCCATCTAGATTCCGATTCGTGTTTCCTTGCCGGAGTAGGTTTCGGAAAAAAAAAATTGGTCGAAAAAATTTGACGGAGTCGGGTAGCCACGCTCCGTTTAGGCCCAAAAATTTTCGAAAACGCATTTTTCGAAAAAAATTCTGGCTATCCTATTTTTAGGTGTTTCTGAGTGTTTTGAGACAGGTGCCAATATAGGAAGTTTTTTTTGACCTGTTTCCAGTTTTTGGGTCCGGGCAGTCGAAAAAAAAAATTGGTCGAAAAAATTTCGTGCCCATCCTGTCCGTTTGAGCTAGGAAGAGTTTTCAGACACTCGCCATTATAGTGATTTTTCGCAAAAAAAAAAAAAGCAGCGCAAAAAAAAGAGCGCAAAAAAAAAGAGCGAATTTTTCTTTCAGAGTGTGCTTTTCCCTTGTTTACGTGTCGCGCTGTGATTTTGTTGGTGTTCTAGGCTCGCGTCTCTAGCACAGTCTAGCCTAGGACCAGCACAGTATCGTCGTTGAGCGTTTATTCAACTTTGCATCTCTGAATTGATTATTGCTGACCCTTTTTGCTACAATATTATAAGCCTTCCCAGCTCCACATACATCTACGTCGTGCGTTTGACTCTCCCTGGTAATCGCTCTATCCAAGCTTTGAGAGTTTTGACTACAACGGTTGCCGATCACCGCCTGCTGCTGGGTAAGAACTGGTAAGAATTTGAGATTTGCTTGACGGATTTGTGATACACCACCACCACTTCTTAGTAGTCTGTAGGATCATATTCTTGTGTGTTTCTATTGCTGCTAACCATGCCAGGATCACAAGCCGACGAGATTGACTGGGAGAACTTATCGAACAAGGAGCTTCATGATAAGTTTCAGCAAATGATGACTGAACAGGTGCAAGATGTGCTGAACAATTTTGAAGAGGCCATGGAGAAGATTACTGGCCTTGAGAAGACGTTCGAAACAAAGCTCGATAACAGATTTAATGAACTGCTTGCGCGTCTTCCACCACCGGCTGCACCTGTCGCA
>NW_021293810.1:25928-102907 GCF_002162155.2 Triticum dicoccoides | reverse complement strand
TGGCAAAAGAATTTGAGCAACAAATGAAGCCTAACAATAAACCATCTAGTGTTGCTTCTGAAATTAAATTGAAAAGTGCATGTTTATTTGCCACCAAATCTGATATTGATGAGCTAGATTTCGGCAAATCTGTTTGCTATGCTTTTGTGTGCAAAGAGGCATTATTTTCATTCGAGGACGTGCCTTCCTCTTTGCCTCCTGCTGTCACTAACATTTTGCAGGAGTTCGCTGACGTCTTTCCACAAGACGTGCCACCGGGATTACCGCCTATTCGAGGGATTGAGCATCAGATTGACTTAATTCCCGGTGCTTCACTGCCAAACCGTGCACCATACCGTACCAATCCAGAGGAGACGAAGGAGATTATGCGCCAAGTACAAGAGCTTCTCGACAAAGGTTATATACGCGAATCCCTTAGTCCTTGTGCTGTTCCTATTATTCTAGTGCCGAGAAAGGATGGTACATCACGTATGTGTGTTGATTGTAGAGGCATTAATAATATACTATTCGTTATCGTCATCCTATTCCTAGGCTAGATGATATGCTTGATGAATTGAGTGGTTCTACAATATTCTCCAAAGTTGATTTGCGTAGTGGCTACCACCAAATTCGTATGAAATTGGGAGATGAATGGAAAACAGCATTTAAAACTAAGTTTGGATTATATGAGTGGTTAGTCATGCCTTTTGGGTTAACTAATGCACCCAGTACTTTCATGAGATTAATGAACGAAGTTTTACGTGCTTTCATTGGACGATTTGTGGTAGTTTACTTTGATGACATACTGATTTATAGCAGATCTTTGGAAGAACATTTGGAACATTTACGTGCTGTTTTTATTGCTCTACGTGATGCACGTTTGTTTGGTAACCTTGGGAAGTGCACCTTTTGCACCGACCGAGTATCTTTTCTTGGCTATGTTGTTACTCCACAGGGAATTGAAGTTGACAAAGCCAAGATTGAAGCTATTGAGAGTTGGCCGCAGCCCAAAACGGTCACACAAGTGAGGAGTTTTCTTGGCCTCGCTGGATTCTATAGGCGTTTTGTGAGAGATTTCAGCACCATTGCTGCACCTCTCAACGAGCTTACAAAGAAGGATGTGCCTTTTGTTTGGGGCAGCTCAAGTTTATATGCATTATCATTTATTTTCTCTAACACCTTAAAGGGACCATCAGCACGTGGCATTAACTTTGATTTGCGCAAATCAGGAAATCTATCCTTACGCAAATGTAACCAAACAAGATCTCCAGGTGCAAACACAACATGTTTTCTACCCTTATCTCCAGCAAGTTTATATTTAGCATTCATGCGCTCAATGTTTTCCTTAGTTAACTCATGCATTTTTAAAATCAATTCAGCACGTTGTTTAGCATCAAAATTAACCTTCTCCGAAGATGGAAGAGGCAACAAATCAATAGGTGCACGAGGTAGGAAACCATACACAACTTCAAAAGGGCACATCTTAGTAGTAGAATGCAATGAACGATTATAAGCAAATTCAATATGAGGCAAGCATTCCTCCCACATTTTGTTATTATTCTTCAAAACAGCCCTAAGCATAGTAGACAACGTTCTATTGACTACTTCAGTTTGTCCATCAGTTTGGGGGTGACAAGTAGTACTAAAAAGCAGTTTAGTCCCCAACTTAGCCCATAAACATCTCCAAAAGTGGCTAAGAAATTTAGTATCACGATCTGAAACAATAGTATTTGGCACACCATGCAAGCGAATAATTTCACGAAAGAACAAATCAGCAACATTAACAGCATCATCGCTTTTATGACATGGTATAAAGTGTGCCATTTTCGAGAATCTATCCATGACAACAAATATGCTATCCCTCCCCTTCTTTGTTCGAGGTAAACCTAAAACAAAGTCCATAGATATATCCTCCCAAGGAACACTAGGTACAGGCAAAGGCATATATAAACCATGAGGATTGAGTCGTGACTTAGCTTTTTGACATATAGTGCATCGAGCAATAAAACGCTCAACATCCCGTCTCATCTTTGGCCAAAAGAAATGTGTAGCAAGTACGTCCTCCGTCTTCTTCATGCCAAAGTGTCCCATTAATCCTCCTCCATGCGCCTCCTGCAACAACAAAAGACGAACGGAGCTAGCTGGAATGCATAGCTTGTTAGCACGAAACACAAATCCATCGTTAACGACAAACTTGTTCCACATTCTTCCTTCTTTATAATTCTGCATTACATCTTTAAAATTAGCATCATGCACATATTGATCTTTGATGGTCTCCAAACCAAATATTTTGAAGTCAAGTTGTGAAAGCATAGTATAGCGACGAGACAATGCATCAGCAATAACATTTTCTTTTCCCTTCTTGTGTTTAATGACATAAGGGAAAGTCTCAATGAATTCAACCCATTTAGCATGTCTACGATTCAGTTTAGCTTGACTTTTAATATGTTTCAAAGATTCATGATCAGAATGTATAACAAATTCTTTGGGCCATAAATAATGTTGCCATGTTTCTAAAGTCCGAACAAGAGCATATAATTCTTTATCATAAGTAGAATAATTCAGACTAGGCCCACTCAATTTTTCAGAAAAGTATGCAACAGGTTTGCCATCTTGTAATAACACACCTCCTAATCCAATTCAAATAGCATCACATTCAAGCTCAAAAGTCTTATTAAAATCAGGAAGTTGGAGTAAAGGAGCATGTGTCAACTTATCTTTCAATACCGTGAAGGCTTCTTCCTGTGCGGTACCCCAAACAAAAGGCACATCCTTCTTTGTAAGCTCGTTGAGAGGTGCAGCAATGGTGCTGAAATCTCTCACAAAACGCCTATAGAATCCAGCGAGGCCAAGAAAACTCCTCACTTGTGTGACCGTTTTGGGCTGCGGCCAACTCTCAATAGCTTCAATCTTGGCTTTGTCAACTTCAATTCCCTGTGGAGTAACAACATAGCCAAGAAAAGATACTCGGTCGGTGCAAAAGGTGCACTTCCCAAGGTTACCGAACAAACGTGCATCACGTAGAGCAATAAAAACAGCACGTAAATGTTCCAAATGTTCTTCCAAAGATCTGCTATAAATCAGTATATCATCAAAATAGACTACCACAAATCATCCAATGAAAGCACGTAAAACTTCGTTCATTAGTCTCATGAAAGTACTAGGCGCATTAGTTAACCCAAAAGGCATGAGTAACCACTCATATAATCCAAACTTAGTTTTAAATGCTGTTTTCCATTCATCTCCCAGTTTCATACGAATTTGATGGTATCCACTACGCAAATCAACTTTGGAGAATATTGTAGAGCCACTCAATTCATCAAGCATATCATCTAGCCTAGGAATAGGATGACGATAACGAATAGTAATATTATTAATGCCTCTACAATCAACACACATACGTGATGTACCATCCTTTTTCGGCACTAGAATAATAGGAACAGCACAAGGACTAAGGGATTCGCGTATATAACCTTTGTCGAGAAGCTCTTGTACTTGACGCATAATCTCCTTCGTCTCCTCTGGATTGGTACGGTATGGTGCACGGTTTGGCAGTGAAGCACCGGGAATTAAGTCAATTTGATGCTCAATCCCTCGAATAGGCGGTAATCCCGGTGGCACGTCTTGTGGAAAGATGTCAGCGAACTCCTGCAAAATGTTAGTGACAGCAGGAGGCAAAGAGGAAGGCACGTCGAATGAAAATAATGCCTCTTTGCACACAAAAGCATAGCAAACAGATTTGCTGAAATCTAGCTCATCAATATCAGATTTGGTGGCAAATAAACATGCACTTTTCAATTTAATTTCAGAAGCAACACTAGATGGTTTATTATTAGGCTTCATTTGTTGCTCAAATTCTTTTGCCACAATCTGATTTTCACTCTTATTCGTCTCCTGTTTTGCTTTATTAGCTCTATTAATATCATCTTTCAAAATGGAATCAGGAGTCATAGGAAGCAAAGTAATATTTTTATCCTTATGAACAAGAGTATAGTGATTGTTTCTACCATGGTGTACAGAATTTTTATCAAATTGCCATGGTCTACCAAGTAATAAGGAACATGCTTGCATAGGTACCACATCACAATCAACATAATCAGCATATGTAGAGATACTAAAATGCACACGAACAGTACGTGTTACCTTAACCTTGCCGCTGTTGTTGAACCATTGGATGTAGTAAGGATGTGGATGTGGTCTTGTGGTGAGAGAAAGCTTCTCCACCATGTCCATGCTAGCCAAGTTGTTGCAGCTCCCTCCGTCTATGATGACGCGCACAGAACGTTCCTTCACAACTCCCTTGGTATGGAACAAATTGTGCCTCTGATTTTGCTCAGCTTGTGTGACCTGCACACTCAAAACACGTTGATCAACTAAACATTCATACCTGTCAGCGTCTTCAGGAGCCATGTATTGCGTCTCATGATCAGAATCATCTCCACCATGTTCTTCACGTGTAATAAGAGCCAAAGTCTCCTCATCATAGTCACTAGCGGACTCATATCCACCATCCGCGGTAGCAATCATCACACGCGGAGATTTGCATTCTCTCGCATAATGACCTCCTCCCTTACAACGACGACAAATAATATCACTTGTGTGCCCTGTTGATGCCATGGAAGAAGAAGAACGCTGTGCAGGCCCCGCAGGTGCGCTCTTGGCAGATAATGGTGGTTGTGCCTGTTTTCTTGTATCACGGCTGGAGGAGGCACCGGATGGAGGTGCTGGTGCAGTTGAAGTAGAAGATGCACGTGGTGTCCATGATGAAGGTCGGCCTGCAGAAAAGTTAGTTCGCCCCAATGCTTGTCGATCCTGCACTTCACGTTCAGCTTTACAAGCAAGATGGAATAAACGAGTGATATTAGTATACTCCTTATAGTCTAGAATGGTCTGAATCTCTCTATTTAATCCACCCAGAAAACGTGCAAGCATAGCTTCATTCTCCTCAACAATACCACATCTAATCATGCCAGTTTGTAATTCCTGATAATATTCTTCTACAGAATTTTTCCCTTGTCTTAAACGCTGCAATTTTTGAAGCAATTCACGTTGATAATATGGTGGAACCCAACGCGTACGCATAGCAGTTTTCAAAGCAGCCCAAGTAGTTGGAATAGGATATAATCTACAATGTTCAGACCACCATACACATGCAAAACTAGTGAAAGCACAAACAGCAGCAGCAACTCGTCTCTCCTCAGGATATTGTAAACATGTAAATCGTTGTTCAGTTTCTAACTCCCAAGTAAGATATATATCAGGAACATATCTACCCTATTACGAATATATACCTGAGGTCGACCTGCTGGTGGTGGTACAGGTGGCTGCACGTAGTGTTGATTTTGATCAACCTCATCCTCATAATCTCCCACATAATCATCCTCCTCCGCATCAGCAGCAGGAGCCACAGAAGTATCAACAGCAGCACCAACAGTTTGGCCAAACGCAAGAGGAACACGGCTTGCTCGGCGGAGGTCTGCTTCGCGACGTGGAGGTAGTCGTTGTTGTTGTTGTTGGAGAGGTGCGTTAGGTGCAGCGGGTGGTGGTGGTGGAAGACGCGCGAGCAATTCATTAAACTTGTTATCGAGCTTTGTTTCGAACGTCTTCTCAAAGCCAGTGATCTTCTCCATGGCCTCTTCAAAATTGTTCAGCACATCTTGCACCTGTTCAGTCATCATTTGCTGAAACTTATCATGAAGCTCCTTGTTCGATAAATTCTCCCAGTCAATCTCGTCGGCTTGTGATCCTGGCATGGTTAACAGCAATAGAAACACACAAGAATATGATCCTACAGACTACGAACAAGTGGTGGTGGTGGGTGTCACAAATCCGTCAAGCAAATCTCAAATTCTTACCAGTTCTTACCCAGCAGCAGGCGGTGATCGGCAACCGTTGTAGTCAAAAACTCTCAAAGCTTGGATAGAGCGATTACCAGGGAGAGTCAAACGCACGACGTAGATGTATGTGGAGCTGGGAAGGCTTATAATATGGTAGCAAAAAGGGTCAGCAATAATCAATTCAGAGATGCAAAGTTGAATAAACGCTCAACGACGGTACTGTGCTGGTCCTAGGCTAGACTGTGCTAGAGACGCGAGCCTAGAACACTAACAAAATCACGGCGCGGCACGTAAACAAGGGAAAAGCACACTCTGGAATTTTTTTTGCGCTCTTTTTCTTTTTTTGCGCTCTTTTTTTTTGCGCTGCTTTTTTTTTTTGCGAAAAATCACTATAATGGCGAGTGTCTCAAAACTCTTCTTAGCTCAAACTGACAGGATGGGCACGAAATTTTTTTTGACCAATTTTTTTTTTTGACTGTCCGGACCCAAAAACTGGAAACGGGTCAAAAAAAACTTCCTATAATGGCACCTGTCTCAAAACACTCAGAAACACCTAAAAATAGGATAGCCAGAAATTTTTTCGAAAAATGCGTTTTCGAAAAATTTTGGGCCTAAACGGAGCGTGGCTACCCGACTCTTTTTTTGTTTTTCCGAAACCTACTCCGGCAAGGAAACACGAATCGGAATCTAGATGGATCTCGAAAACAAACCTAATATGACAAGAACTCGGATTGGTGGTGGATATATGGTGGTAGATGGCAGCGGTGGTGGTATATGACAGCTGTGGTGGTATATGGATACGGATTCGAAGCGGTGGCGGATAAGCGGTGGTGGTAGATGGCAGGGGTGATGATGATGGTGCGGCGGCGGCGTGACAACTTATGACCAGAACTCGAAACTCTAAAAGACTAGACTCTAAGACCAGCAACTAGACACGACGATGCAACCGCAAATTCAACAAAGCAAAACCCTAAAAAGATTATGCAAAGGCTCAGATTGGTTCGGATATGATGAACTAACCCTAATTTTTTTTTTGTGGCTTTTTCGTGGACTGTAGGTATGAAGAACAGACTCGATCTAAACTACGAAAAACTGTAAAATCTCACCGAGCAACCTGGAAATCTGATACCACTTGATAAAGGCAAAGGTGTCCCGTCTTTCGATGAGATGGTGGATTTCGCTTTGGTGGAAGTCGACTTTGACGATCCGACTACGAACGTGCGAGGACGTCGCGCCTTAGCAATCGCTAAACCAACTCCGAGAGGTTATTGACCACGCCGGAGCACGATCAACCTGACCTCGAGGGTCTGTTTCCTGCAAGCAAACGAAGAACAAGCAAGAAACTAAGATTGCAATCTGGATATTGCGAATATAAGATGAAAGCTTTATTGATCAAGGTGGGGTTCTGTGACGCCTTTGTCTGGTCGTTGAACACAAACGAAGTACGCGAAGTTGCAGCTATGGCGAACTTTTAATCTAAACAAAACCCCAAAGTCTAAACGATGCCCTAAGGGCTGTATATATGGAGGAAGAGGGGGGGAATTTCGTGGCCCTTGGTGGAGGGGTCCGAAATCAACCCTATCTCTTGTTTTCCCACACATACGGACTCTAAAAATAGCCTATACTTATGTATTTCGAAATTACATGGGCCTGGCCCAATAATAAGGTGACGCAGCACCTAAAATAGCCTCGGGACGAAATTTATGAAGTGGCATCTTGTATATTTCGTCCAAGGCTTCATGCACCCATTATGGTGGCTTCAAAGTCCTGAAATCATCACTTGTAACTCCGTTCTTGTTTCCCTTGCGCATGCCATCATCTCCATGCTTGTTCTTGCTCCAATGTTCATCCTTCTCCAAGCTAGGCCCTTCATTTGTAAGCAAAACAAATGTATCCAATTTAGGCAGCATCATATTCTCATAAACATTAGAATCATTACCAAGAAACGAAAGTACCTGGTAATTTAGTTGGCGTGCACGAGCTCTAGTAATTGGTCCAGTATGTATAGCAGCAGGGGCTGTGGGTGTAACAATTGTATTGATGTCCTCATCACTTTCACAACTTGACTTCAAAATATTTGGTTTGGAGACCATCAAAGATCAATATGTGCATGATGCTGATTTTAAAGATGTAATGCAGAATTGTAAAGAAGGAAGAATGTGGAACAAGTTTGTCGTTAACGATGGATTTGTGTTTCGTGCTAACAAGCTATGCATTCCAGCTAGCTCCATTCGTCTTTTGTTGTTGCAGGAGGCGCATGGAGGAGGATTAATGGGACACTTTGGCGTGAATAAGACGGAGGACATACTTGCTACACATTTCTTTTGGCCAAAGATGAGATGGGATGTTGAGTGTCTTATTGCTCGCTGCACTACATGTCAAAAAGCTAAGTCACGACTCAATCCTCATGGTTTATATATGCCTTTGCCTGTACCTAGTGTTCCTTGGGAGGATATATCTATGGACTTTGTTTTAGGTTTACCTCGAACAAAGAAGGGGAGGGATAGCATATTTGTTGTCGTGGATAGATTCTCGAAAATGGCACACTTTATACCATGTCATAAAAGCGATGATGCTATTAATGTTGCTGATTTGTTCTTTCGTGAAATTATTCGCTTGCATGGTGTGCCAAATACTATTGTTTCAGATCGTGATACTAAATTTCTTCGCCACTTTTGGAGATGTTTATGGGCTAAGTTGGGGACTAAACTGCTTTTTAGTACTACTTGTCACCCCCAAACTGATGGCCAAACTGAAGTAGTCAATAGAACATTGTCTACTATGCTTAGGGCTGTTTTGAAGAGTGATAGAGGCAAAGGTGTCCCGTCTTTCGATGAGATGGTGGATTTCGGTTTGGTGGAAGTCGACTTTGATGATCCGACTACGAACGTGCGAGGACGTCGCGCCTTAACAATCGCTAAACCAACTCCGAGAGGTTATTGACCACGCCGGAGCACGATCAACCTGACCACGAGGGTCTGTTTCCTGCGAGCAAACGAAGAACAAGCAAGAAACTGAGATTGCAATCTGGATATTGCGAATATAAGATGAAAGCTTTATTGATCAAGGTGGGGTTCTGTGACGCCTTTGTCTGGTCGTTGAACACAAACGAAGTACGCGAAGTTGCAGCTATGGCGAACTTTTAATCTAAACAAAACCCAAAGTCTAAACGATGCCCTAAGGGCTGTATATATGGAGGAAGAGGGGGGAATTTCGTGGCCCTTGGTGGAGGAGTCCGAAATCAACCCTATCTCTTGTTTCCCCACACATACGGACTCTAAAAATAGCCTATACTTATGTATTTTGAAATTACATGGGCCTGGCCCAATAATAAGGTGACGCAGCACCTAAAATAGCCTCGGGACGAAATTTATGAAGTGGCATCTTGTATATTTCGTCCAAGGCTTCATGCACCCATTATGGTGGCTTGAAAGTCCTGAAATCATCACTTGTAACTCCGTTCTTGTTTCCCTTGCGCATGCCATCATCTCCATGCTTGTTCTTGCTCCAATGTTCATCCTTCTCCAAGCTAGGCCCTTCATTTGTAAGCAAAACAAATGTATCCAATTTAGGCAGCATCATATTCTCATGAACATTAGAATCATTACCAAGAAGCGAAAGTACCTGGTAATTTAGTTGGCGTGCACGAGCTCTAGTAATTGGTCCAGTATGTATAGCAGCAGGGGCTGTGGGTGTAACAATTGTATTGATGTCCTCATCAGCTGGAATGCATAGCTTGTTAGCACGAAACACAAATCCATCGTTAACGACAAACTTGTTCCACATACTTCCTTCTTTACAATTCTGCATTACATCTTTAAAATCAGCATCATGCACATATTGATCTTTGATGGTCTCCAAACCAAATATTTTGAAGTCAAGTTGTGAAAGCATAGTATAGCGACGAGACAATGCATCAGCAATAACATTTTCTTTTCCCTTCTTGTGTTTAATGACATAAGGGAAAGTCTCAATGAATTCAACCCATTTAGCATGTCTACGATTCAGTTTAGCTTGACTTTTAATATGTTTCAAAGATTCATGATCAGAATGTATAACAAATTCTTTGGGCCATAAATAATGTTGCCATGTTTCTAAAGTCCGAACAAGAGCATATAATTCTTTATCATAAGTAGAATATTTCAGACTAGGCCCACTCAATTTTTCAGAAAAGTATGCAACGGGTTTGCCATCTTGTAATAACACACCTCCTAATCCAATTCCACTAGCATCACATTCAAGCTCAAAAGTCTTATTAAAATCAGGAAGTTGGAGTAAAGGAGCATGTGTCCACTTATCTTTCAATACGGAGAAGGCTTCTTCCTGTGCGGTACCCCAAAGAAAAGGCACATCTTTCTTTGTAAGCTCATTGAGAGGTGCAGCAATGGTGTTGAAATCTCTCACAAAACGCCTATAGAATCCAGCGAGGCCAAGAAAACTCCTCACGTGTGTGACCGTTTTGGGCTGCGGCCAACTCTCAATAGCTTCAATCTTGGCTTTATCAACTTCAATTCCCTGTGGAGTAACAACATAGCCAAGAAAAGATACTCGGTCGGTGCAAAAGGTGCACTTCCCAAGGTTACCAAACAAACGTGCATCACGTAGAGCAATAAAAACAGCACGTAAATGTTCCAAATGTTCTTCCAAAGATCTGCTATAAATCAATATGTCATCAAAGTAAACTACCACAAATCATCCAATGAAAGCACGTAAAACTTCGTTCATTAATCTCATGAAAGTACTAGGTGCATTAGTTAACCCAAAAGGCATGACTAACCACTCATATAATCCAAACTTAGTTTTAAATGCTGTTTTCCATTCATCTCCCAATTTCATACGAATTTGATGGTAGCCACTAGGCAAATCAACTTTGGAGAATATTGTAGAGCCACTCAATTCATCAAGCATATCATCTAGCCTAGGAATAGGATGACGATAATTAATAGTAATATTATTAATGCCTCTACAATCAACACACATACGTGATGTACCATCCTTTTTCGGCACTAGAATAATAGGAACAGCACAAGGACTAAGGGATTCACGTATATAACCTTTGTCGAGAAGCTCTTGTACTTGACGCATAATCTCCTTCATCTCCTCTGGATTGGTACGGTATGGTGCACGGTTTGGCAGTGAAGCACCGGGAATTAAGTCAATCTGATGCTCAATCCCTCGAATAGGCGGTAATCCCGGTGGCACGTCTTGTGGAAAGATGTCAGCGAACTCCTGCAAAATGTTAGTGACAGCAGGAGGCAAAGAGGAAGGCACGTCCTCGAATGAAAATAATGCCTCTTTGCACACAAAAGCATAGCAAACAGATTTGCTGAAATCTAGCTCATCAATATCAGATTTGGTGGCAAATAAACATGCACTTTTCAATTTAATTTCAGAAGCAACACTAGATGGTTTATTATTAGGCTTCATTTATTGCTCAAATTCTTTTGCCACAATCTGATTTTCACTCTTATTCTTCTCCTGTTTTGCTTTATTAGCTCTATTAATATCATCTTTCAAAATGGAATCAGGAGTCATAGGAAGCAAAGTAATATTTTTATCCTTATGAACAAGAGTATAGTGATTGTTTCTACCATGGTGTACAGAATTTTTATCAAATTGCCATGGTCTACCAAGTAATAAGGAACATGCTTGCATAGGTACCACATAATCAACATAATCAGCATATGTAGAGATACTAAAATGCACACGAACAGTATGTGTTACCTTAACTTTGTCGCTGTTGTTGAACCATTGGATGTAGTAAGGATGTGGATGTGGTCTTGTGGTGAGAGAAAGCTTCTCCACCATCTCCATGCTAGCCAAGTTGTTGCAGCTCCCTCCGTCTATGATGACGCACACAGAACGTTCCTTCACAACTCCCTTGGTATGGAACAAATTGTGCCTCTGATTTTGCTCAGCTTGTGTGACCTGCACACTCAAAACACGTTGAGCAACTAAACATTCATACCTGTCAGCGTCTTCAGGAGCCATGTATTGCGTCTCATGATCAGAATCATCTCCACCATGTTCTTCACGTGTAATAAGAGCCAATGTCTCCTCATCATAGTCACTAGCGGACTCATATCCACCACCCTCGGTAGCAATAATCACACGCGGAGATTTGCATTCTCTCGCATAATGACCTGCTCCCTTACAACGACGACAAATAATATCACTTGTGTGCCCTTTTGATGCCCTGGAAGAAGAAGAACTCTGTGCAGGCCCGGCAGGTGCGCTCTTGGCAGATAATGGTGGTTGTTCCTGTTTTCTTGTATCACGGCTGTAGGAGGCACCTGATTGAGGTGCTGGTGCAGTTGAAGTAGAAGATGCACGCGGTGTCCATGATGAAGGTCGGCCTGCAGAAAAGTTAGTTCGCGCCAATGCTTGTCGATCCTGCACTTCACGTTCAGCTTTACAAGCAAGATGGAATAAACGAGTGATATTAGTATACTCCTTATAGTCTAGAATGGTCTGAATCTCTCTATTTAATCCACCCAGAAAACGTGCAAGCATAGGTTCATTCTCCTCAACAATACCACATCGAATCATGCCAGTTTGTAATTCCTGATAATATTCTTCTACAGAATTTTTTCCTTGTCTTAAACGCTGCAATTTTTGAAGCAATTCACGTTGATAATATGGTGGAACCCAACGCGTACGCATAGCAGTTTTCAAAGCAGCCCAAGTAGTTGGAATAGGATATAGTCTACAATGTTCAGACCACCAGACACATGCAAAACTAGTGAAAGCACAAACAGCAGCAGCAACCCGTCTCTCCTCGGGATATTGTAAACATGTAAAACGTTGTTCAGTTTCTAACTCCCAAGTAAGATATATATCAGGAACAGATCTACCCTCAAATGGTGGAATATTCAATTTCAGTTTAGGAATATGGACATCATCTCGTACCTGAGGTGGTGGTGCAGGCCTACCATTACGAATATATACCTGAGGTCGACCTGCTGGTGGTGGTGCTGGAGGTTGCACGTAGTTCTGATTTTGAGCAACCTCATCCTCGTAATCTCCCACATAATCATCCTCCTCCGCATCAGCAGCAGGAGCCACAGAAGTATCAACAGCAGCACCAACAGTTTGGCCAAACGCAAGAGGAACACGGCTCGCTCGGCGGAGGTCTATTTCGCGACGTGGAGGTAGTCGTTGTTGTTGTTGTTGGAGAGGTGCGTTAGGTGCAGCGGGTGGTGGTGGTGGAAGACGCGCGAGCAATTCATTAAACTTGTTATCGAGCTTTGTTTCGAACGTCTTCTCCATGCCATCTATCTTCTCCATGGCCTCTTCAAATCTATTTAGCACGTCTTGCACCTATTCACTCATCATTTGCTGAAATTTATCATGCAAATCCTTATTCGTCATGTTCTCCCAGTCAGTCTCGTCGGCTTGTGATCCTGGCATGGTTAGCAGCAATAGAAACACACAAGAATATGATCCTACAGACTACTAACAAGAGGTGGTGGTGGGTGTCACAAATCCGTCAAGCAAATCTCAAATTCTTACTAGTTCTTACCCAGCAGCAGGCGGTGATCGGCAACCGTTGTAGTCAAAACTCTCAAAGCTTGGATAGAGCGATTACCAGGGAGAGTCAAACGCACGACGTAGATGTATGTGGAGCTGGGAAGGCTTATAGTATGGTAGCAAAAAGGGTCAGCAATAATCAATTCAGAGATGCAAAGTTGAATAAACGCTCAACGACGGTACTGTGCTGGTCCTAGGCTAGACTGTGCTAGAGACGCGAGCCTAGAACACCAACAAAATCACGGTGCGGCACGTAAACAAGGGAAAAGCACACTCTGGAAATTATTTTTTTCGCTCTTTTTTTTGCGCTGCTTTTTTTTGCGAAAAATCACTATAATGGCGAGTGTCTCAAAACTCTTCCTAGCTCAAACTGACAGGATGGGCACGAAATTTTTTCCACCAAATTTTTTTTTTGACTGCCCGGACCCAAAAACTGGAAACGGGTCAAAAAAAACTTCCTATAATGGCACCTGTCTCAAAACACTCAGAAACACCTAAAAATAGGATAGCCAGAAATTTTTTCAAAAAATGCGTTTTCGAAAAATTTTGGGCCTAAACGGAGCGTGGTTTCCGGACTTTTGGCGTTTTTTTTTTCCAAAACCTACTCCGCCAAGGAAACAGGAATCGGAATCTAGATGGATCTCGAAAACAAACCTAATATGATAAGAACTCGGATTGGTGGTGGATATATGGTGGTAGATGGCAGCGGTGGTGGTATATGACAGCTGTGGTGGTATATGGATACGGATTCGAAGCGGTGGCGGATAAGCGATGGTGGTAGATGGCAGGGGTGACGATGATGGTGCGGCGGCGGCGTGACAACTTATGACCAGAACTCGAAACTCTAAAAGACTAGACTCTAAGACCAACAACTAGACACGACGATGCAACCGCAAATTCAACAAAGCAAAACCCTAAAAAGATTATGCAAAGGCTCAGATTGGTTCGGATATGACGAACTAACCCTAATTTTTTTGTGGCTTTTCGTGGACTATAGGTATGAAGAACAGACTCGATCTAAACTACAAAAAACTGTAA
The DNA here is from genome assembly GCF_002162155.2 of Triticum dicoccoides. Taxonomy (NCBI): domain Eukaryota; kingdom Viridiplantae; phylum Streptophyta; class Magnoliopsida; order Poales; family Poaceae; genus Triticum; species Triticum dicoccoides. The sequence goes on along the minus strand of NW_021293810.1, from coordinate 88,523 downwards.
AATCTCACCGAGCAACCTGGAAATCTGATACCACTTGATAGAGGCAAAGGTGTCCCGTCTTTCGATGAGATGGTGGATTTCGCTTTGGTGGAAGTCGACTTTGACGATCCGACTACGAACGTGCGAGGACATCGCGCCTTAGCAATCGCTAAACCAACTCCGAGAGGTTATTGACCACGCCGGAGCACGATCAACCTGACCACGAGGGTCTGTTTCCTGCGAGCAAACGAAGAACAAGCAAGAAACTAAGATTGCAATCTGGATATTGCGAATATAAGATGAAAGCTTTATTGATCAAGGTGGGGTTCTGTGACGCCTTTGTCTGGTCGTTGAACACAAACGAAGTACGCGAAGTTGCAGCTATGGTGAACTTTTAATCTAAACAAAACTCAAAGTCTAAACGATGCCCTAAGGGCTATATATATGGAGGAAGAGGGGGGGAATTTCGTGGCCCTTGGTGGAGGGGTCCGAAATCAACCCTATCTCTTGTTTCTCCACACATACGGACTCTAAAAATAGCCTATACTTATGTATTTCGAAATTACATGGGCCTAGCCCAAGAATAAGGTGACGCAGCACCTAAAATAGCCTCGGGATGAAATTTATGAAGTGGCATCTTGTATATTTCGTCCAAGGCTTCATGCACCCATTATGGTGGCTTCAAAGTCCTGAAATCATCACTTGTAACTCCGTTCTTGTTCCCCTTGCGCATGCCATCATCTCCATGCTTGTTCTTGCTCCAATGTTCATCCTTCTCCAAGCTAGGCCCTTCATTTGTAAGCAAAACAAATGTATCCAATTTAGGCAGCATCATATTCTCATGAACATTAGAATCATTACCAAGAAATGAAAGTACCTGGTAATTTAGTTGGTGTGCACGAGCTCTAGTAATTGGTCCAGTATGTATAGCAGCAGGGGCTGTGGGTGTAACAATTGTATTGATGTCCTCATCAACGTGCTACCCGCCGTTCATTGTCATAATCATAGTTGAGATCATTCACATCTTCGCTTGATCCAATCTGCATCTTATCTAGTTTGTTTGGAACGAGAGAGAGAGTGAAAAGAAAAGTAAAAAAAAAGTCGGAGAAAAAAAAGGAAAAAAAGTGTGAGGAAAAAAAAGAGAGAAGAAAAAAAAATTCGGATCTATCTAGACTCAATCTCGTAGTTGAATTCGGATTGGAATCTGTTTTGTGCACTGTTTAGTAAAACAAGTATAACTTCCTCATACGAAGTCCATTTTGGCTCCACAAGTACTCAAATTAAAGCTAGCGACTAGACGCATCTGAATAGTTACAAAAGCATATTCAATATTTGGCGCCTCAAAATCAGCTTCTAAATAGGTCTTTTTGCCCTCCAAAGTTCGTGCATACAGTTTGTTCCAGTTTTTCAGGCCAGTTTTAAAATTCTTTGACTCCTCGTATCAATTCGGAATTGAGTGATTCTTTTTGCATTAGAAAGCTTGAGTTAGTAGCAAACTTTTCAAGAGGAAAGTTGGAGAGAGAGTTGTTATATATCCTGCTTGGCAGTTGTTATTCATCATTATCTTTACTGCCGTTGTGATCTTCACTTATATCTTGCTGTACAGAGCTACTTATCCTTCATTGATGCTAGTTGTGCTATGCCGTGACCTCATTAGTGTTCTAGGCTCGCGTCTCTAGTCCGGTCTAGCCTAGGACCAGCACAGTACCGTTGTTGAGCGTTTATTCAACATTGTGATGAGGACATGACTACCTTGGATATGACCAAAAATATTGCATATATGCATATTTGTCAGGTGATTTCTAGTGCAAACTATTCAATAATCTATTTATGTTATCCAGAACAAAAATACTTCACACACTTTTGTGTTTTGTCTAATTGCAGGTGTATGGGACATTTGTACAATCCACATATGAAGATAAGGAAGAAAGAGATGTTTATTTGCTGTCTAAAAAGTTCTCTCACGTCACTTTTGGCCCAAGAGAAGATAGAGTCCAAGTCTCTCACGTTCTGGATTCAGATTCGGACTGCACAGACATACCTGACTCAAAACGAACACAAGTTTTTCATACGGACTCCGAATTGGGTGATTCTTTTTTTGTTGGAAACTAGATTTCGTGCACTTTCCAACCCAATTGGAATCACCTTCAAATTCGTCCGGAGCGTTGAGTTGTGGACGAAACAATCTGATGCTGCAGCAGAATCCGAGTCAAACTACAAGTCCAAAGGTGTTACATCACCTGCACTTGGGCCCATTGGCCTTGTACGACCTAGATTTAGTTTTAGGCTGCCTTGGGACGTCCTCCCACCTCCTTGGCCGCCACCCCTTGCTCCTATATAAGTAGATCCATCTAGTAGCTTTTCCTTGGAATTTGTTTAGTTAAAAGTTAGCCATTGCAACTTCGTGTACTTCGTTTGTGTCCAACGACCAGGCCAAGACCGCTTCCGGATCCCCACCATTATCAATATCTCATATATATTTGCAATATTCAGATTGCTTTATCATATTCTTGCTCGTTCTTCGATTGCTTGCAGGAATAGACCTTCGTGGTCAGGCTGACCGTGCTTCCGGCATCGTCAGTAACCTCAGGAGATTGGTTTAGCGATTGCTAAGTCGTCTCCACCAAATCGATAGTTATCATCTCATCGAAAGATCGAGACACCCTCGCCTCTATTAAGTGGTATCAGTTTTCAGGTTGCTCGGTGAGAATTTCCAGTTTTTCTAGATTAGATTTATTTTCTTACCTATTGTCCAAGAAAAAGCCACAAAAAAAGAGTTAGATCTATTCATCCTTGGTCCAAGCCAATCTGAGCCTTTGCAATTTTCTTTTCATTGCTTGCATAGTTGAATTATCGGTTGCATCGTCGTGTCGAGTTGCTGGTCTTAGTGTCTAGTTCGTTTAGAGTTTCGATTTCTGTTCACATTAGTCACGCCACCGCTGCATCATTATCTCTTCCGCTGTCCACCACCCATCCATCAATTTCCACCACGTGCTACCCACCATTCATTGTCATAATAATAGTTGAGATCTAGTTTGTTTTGGAAAGAGGGAGAAAAAAAGAGAGAAAAAAAACGAGAGAAAAAAAAGTCAGAGAAAAAAAGGAGAAGAAAAAGAAAAAAAAACGTGAGAAAAAAAAAGAGAGAAGAAAAAAAATTGGATCTATCTAGAATCAATCTCGTACCTGAATTCGGATTGGAATCTGTTTTGCGCACTGTTCAGTAAAACAGGTGTATCTTCCTCATACGAAGTCCGTTTTGGCTCCTTGAGTACTCAAATTGAAGATAGCGACGAGCCGCATCTAAATAGTTGCAGAAGCTTGTTCAATATTTGACACCTCAAAATCGGCTTCTAAATAGGTCTTTTTGTCCTCCGAAGTTCGTGAACACAGCTTGTTCCAATTTTTCAGGCCAGTTTTAGAATTCTTTGACTCCTCATATCAACTCGGAATTGAGTGATTCTTTTTGCATTGGAAAGCTTGAGTTAGTAGCATTCTTTGAAAGAATTTATCAGAAAATTGTCTCAAACTTTTCAAGAGGAAAGTTGGAGAGAGAGTTGTTGTATATCCTGCTTGGCAGTTGTTTTTCATCATTATCTTCACTGCCGTTGTGATCTTCACTTATATCTTGCTGTCAAGAGCTACTTAGTATCCTTCATTGATGCTAGTTGTGCTACGCCGTGACCTTATTAGTGTTCTAGGCTCGCGTCTCTAGTCCGGTCTAGCCTAAGACCAGCACAGTACCGTCATTGAGCGTTTATTCAACATTGCATCTTTGAATTGATTATTGCTAATCTTTTGCTACCATATATAGCCAACCCAGCTCCACATATTTCTACACCGTGTATACGTACGCTCCCCTGGCAATCGCTTTACTCAATATTCGGAGTTACTTGACACCGCTGGTTGCCGATCACCGCCTGCTGCATGGTAAGAACTTGTAAGACATTGATATTTGCTTTACTGTGAGCGTTTTACCACCACATCCTAGTAGTTATAGGAACATTATTTTTGGGTTTTGTTTCTTGTTCTACTAATCATGACAGGATCCAGAGTCAATTCATGGGCTTTGTCGATCGCGGGAGACGTGCCACCACCTTTGCAAATACCACAACCGTCACGAGAGGTGCACAAACATCCAAATGCACATGATCAGGTTAATGTATCTATACCACCATTTAATGGCCGTTTTAAACCTGCTTTATATATTGAATGGGAGTTCGGCATAAAAAATATATTTGCTTCCCATAATTTCAATGAACATAAAAAGGTTAAGGTTGCGGTTGGTTCTTTCACTGGTTATGCTTTGGTTTGGTGGAGTGAATATTGTCGGTTACACCCTGATTATATACCTACTACTTGGGATGATTTGAAACTTGCCATGCGACATACTTTCGTCCCTGCTTATTATACTCGTGACATGATTAAGAAGTTGCAACACTTAAAACAAGGTAGTGAAACTGTAACAAAATATTATGATGATTTACAAACTACCTTGTTGCATTCCTCTTTAGAAGAAAGTGAAGATGATTTTATGGATAGATTTTGTGGAGGATTAAACCGTGATATTCAAGAGATACTAATTCATGAAGAGTGTTATCCTATGGACCATTTGTTTCATCTTGCTTGCAAAGCTGAACAGGAAATAAAACAACGTGTTGGCCACGAGGAGAACAAGCGCACGGTGCAGATTCCAAGAGTTGATATGATTGTTCCTTCAACTACTAGGCATACTATGACAACCACATCCGTTGTTGTCAGGACTACATCACCTCCACCATGTGACACATCGCCCCCGAGAGTGGCTACATCATCTGAGTTGATCATAAGAGGTAATGACAAAGGTACCGATCTTCCATTTCTACATGAGAATGATGAATGCCTTGTCAATTTGAATGCACCATCTGATGAGCTACCCACTACTTTGATCACACCACCTATTTTAGAGGACTACGTTGATAATTTGACTTTGCCATGTGATCAAACAACTGAAATTCCAACAATTTTGAGTGCACCCATTGAATTAACTATTGATGCAAAAGAACCAATGTTTAATCATTTTGATATGACCTCTAATCTTGGTGATGATTCTGTGTTGAATGACTTATTGCATGTTTGCTTATTTAAGCATGTTGTAGCATGTAAATTTGATGCAAGTAAGGTTTATTCACCAATGTTGGGATGGTTTAATGATGAACATTGTCAATCTTTTGAAATGAATAAGAGCTTCACTTATATGTGCAAACTGAGTTGCAATATTTTCATGCCTTCTACTTCTTGTGCTAATTTTTTGGCTTTAGATTTTATGAACTATGCAAGTTACTCATCTATTCATGTGTCATATATGCAAAAATCAAGGGAAGTAAAAATGGATGACATATACATATACAACATGTACACCTTGTCTCTTTTGTTAGCCACATTTCAGATTAAGCAACGCCGAGGACGGCTTTATTTTCAAGAAGGGGAGGATGATGAGGACATGACTACCTTGGATATGACCAAAAATATTGCATATATGCATATTTGTGAGGTGATTTCTAGTGCAAACTATTCAATAATCTATTTATTTTATCCAGAACAAAAATACTTCACACACTTTTGTGTTTTGTCTAATTGCAGGTGTATGGGACATTTGTACAATCCACATATGAAGATAAAGAAGAAAGAGATGTTTATTTGCTGTCCAAAAACTTCTCTCACGTCACTTTTGGCCCAAGAGAAGATAGAGTCCAAGTCTCTCACGTTCTGGATTCAGATTCGGACTGCACAGACATACCTGACTCAAAACGCACACAAGTTTTTCATACGGACTCCGAATTGGGTGATTATTTTTTTGTTGGAAACTAGATTTCGTGCACTTTCCGACCCAATTGGAATCACCTTCAAATTCGTCCGGAGCGTTGAGTTGTGGACGAAATAATCTGATGCTGCAGCAGAATCCGAGTCAAACTACAAGTCCAAAGGTGTTACATCACCTCCACTTGGGCCCATTGGCCTTGTACGACCTAGATTTAGTTTCAGGCTGCCTTGGGACGTCCTCCCACCTCCTTGGCCGCCACCCCTTGCTCCTATATAAGTAGATCCATCTAGTAGCTTTTCCTTGGGTTTTGTTTAGATTAAAAGTTCGCCATAGCTGCAACTTCGCGTACTTCGTTTGTGTTCAACGACCAGACAAAGGCGTCACAGAACCCCACCTTGATCAATAAAGCTTTCATCTTATATTCGCAATATCCAGATTGCAATCTTAGTTTCTTGCTTGTTCTTCGTTTGCTCGCAGGAAACAGACCCTCGTGGTCAGGTTGATCGTGCTCCGGCGTGGTCAATAACCTCTCGGAGTTGGTTTAGCGATTGCTAAGGCGCGACGTCCTCGCACGTTCGTAGTCGGATCGTCAAAGTCGACTTCCACCAAAGTGATATCCATCATCTCATCGAAAGACGGGACACCTCCGCCTCTATCAGCTTTATTTTCAAGAAGGGGAGGATGATGAGGACATGACTACCTTGGATATGACCAAAAATATTGCATATATGCATATTTGTCAGGTGATTTCTTGTGCAAACTATTCAATAATCTATTTATGTTTTCCAGAACAAAAATACTTCACACACTTTTGTGTTTTGTCTAATTGCAGGTGTATGGGACATTTGTACAATCCACATATGAAGATAAGGAAGAAAGAGATGTTTATTTGCTGTCCAAAAAGTTCTCTCACGTCACTTTTGGCCCAAGAGAAGATAGAGTCCAAGTCTCTCACGTTCTGGATTCAGATTCGGACTGCACAGACTTACCTGACTCATAACGCACACAAGTTTTTCATACGGACTCCGAATTGGGTGATTCTTTTTTTGTTGGAAACTATATTTCGTGCACTTTCCAACCCAATTGGAATCACCTTCAAATTCGTCCGGAGCGTTGAGTTGTGGACGAAACAATCTGATGCTGCAGCAGAATCCGAGTCAAACTACAAGTCCAAAGGTGTTACATCACCTCCACTTGGGCCCATTGGCCTTGTACGACCTAGATTTAGTTTTAGGCTGCCTTGGGACGTCCTCCCACCTCCTTGGCCGCCACCCCTTGCTCCTATATAAGTAGATCCATCTAGTAGCTTTTCCTTGGGATTTGTTTAGTTAAAAGTTAGCCATTGCAACTTCGTGTACTTCGTTTGTGTCCAACAACCAGACCAAGACCGCTTCCGGATCCCCACCATTATCAATATCTCATATATATTTGCAATATTCAGATTGCTTTATCATATTCTTGCTCGTTCTTCGATTGCTTGCAGGAATAGACCTTCGTGGTCAGGCTGACCGTGCTTCCGGCATCGTCAGTAACCTCAGGAGATTGGTTTAGCGATTGCTAAGGCGCAACGTCGTGCACGTTTGTAGTCGGATCATCAAAGTCGTCTCCACCAAATCGATAGTTATCATCTCATCGAAAGATCGGGACACCCTCGCCTCTATCACATTGCATCTTTGAATTGATTATTGCTAATGTTTTGCTACCATATATAGCCAATCCAGCTCCACATATTTCTACACCGTGTACATGTACGTTCCCCTGGCAATCGCTTTACACAATCATCGGAGTTATTTGACACTGCTGGTTGCTTGTCACCACCTGTCGCATGCTAAGAACTTGTAAGATATTGATATTTTCTTTACTGTGAGCACGTTACAACCACATCCTAGTTGTTCATAGGAACATTATTCTCGAATTTTGTTTCTTGTTTCTACTAATCATGACAGGTTCCGGAGAAAGAAGTTCTTGGACGACGAACACATCGTCACCATCACGAGAGTTGGGACAACACACACAAGCACATGGTCAGGTTATCTCTTTACCATCATTTGAGGGTAGATTTAATCCTGCTATTTATCTAGCTTGGGAGTTTGAAGTAGAATAAGTTTTTAGTAACCATGACTTTTTTGAACTTGAGCGAGTACGAGCTGCCACTAGAGCATTTGCTGGCTTCGCTTCTGTTCGGTGGAGTGTGCATTGTAAGAAAAACATTGATAACCAACCCATAACTTGGAAAGATTTGAAACATGTAATGAGACAACAATTTTTCCCTCTTTACTATCGTCGTGAATTGCTTCGCAAATTTGAACAATTTAAACAAGGCAATAACACTGTTCATGCTTACTACCAAGAGTTCAAATCTTATATGCATGATTGTGACATAGAAGAATCTGAGGATGATACAATGAATAGATTTTTGGTGGTTTGAACCATGATATTCAGGCAAGATTTAGGTATATTCCTCGTTGCATAACTGGTATGTACGTTCGTGCTTGTACCTTTGAGAGACAGTTACAGGAGGATGCATTGGGTGACTACAACAACTACTATTCCAACTCATGCTCACTACCATCGGTTGATTCCTCCACCGTTGCACCTACTAGAGCATTCACACCTCAGATTGTGAGTGCGACATCATCTCAAGTGTATGGTACATTGTCATTGTCCATACCGACATCAGCTACGTCTTTGCGACAAGGTAATAGTAAATATATTGATGATATAACTTCACATGAGAATGATGCATCCCTAATTAACTTAGAAACATCATGTGTTGAGTTACCTGTTGATTTGAGCACGCCACCTATTTTAGAGAATCATGTTACTATCATGAATGCATCATGTGATCAAACAACTGAAATACCAACAATTTTGAGTGCACCCATTGAATTAACTATTGATGCAAAAGAACCAATGTTTAATCATTTTGATATGACCTCTAATCTTGGTGATAATTCTGTGTCCAATGACTTACTGCATGTTTGCTTATTTAAGCATGTTCTCGCATGTAAATTTGATGCAAGTAAGGTTTATTCACCAATGTTGGGATGGTTTAATGATGAATATTGCCAATCTTTTGATAGGAATAAGAGCTTCACTTATATGTGCAAACTGAGTTGCAATATTTTCATGCCTTCTACTTATGATAATATTTTGGCTTTATATTTTATGATCTATGAAAGTTACTCATGTATACATGTGTCATATGTGCAAAAGTCAAGGGAAGAAAAAATGGATGACATATACATATACAACATGTATACTTTGTCTCTTTTGTTAGCCACATTCCAGATTAAGCAACGCCGAGGACGGCTTTGTTTTCAAAAAGGGGAGGATGATGAGGACATGACTATCTTGGATACGACCAAAAATATTGCATACATGCATATTTGTCAGGTGATTTCTAGTGCAAACTATTCAATAATCTATTTATGTTATCCAGAACAAAAATACTTCACACACTTTTGTGTTTTGTCTAATTGTAGGTGTATGGGACATTTGTACAATTCACATATGAAGATAAGGGAGAAAGAGATGTTTAAGTGCTGTTCAAAAAGTTCTCTCACGTCACTTTTGGGCCAAGAGAAGATAGAGTCCAAGTCTCTCACGTTCTGGATTTAGATTCGGACTGCACAGACATACCTGACTCAAAACGGCAACAACTTTTCCATACGGACTCCGAATTGGGTGATTCTTTTTTTGTTGGATTCTAGATTTTGTGCTCTTTCCAGCGCAATTGGATTCACCTTCAAATTCGTCCGGAGCGTTGAGATATCAACGAAACAATCAGACGCTGCAGCAGAATCCGAGTCAAACAACAAGTCCAAAGGTGTTGCATCACCTCCACTTGGGCCCATTGGCCTTGTACGACCTAGGGTTAGTTTCAGGCTGCCTTGGGACGTCCTCCCACCTCCTAGGCCGCCACCCCTTGCTCCTATATAAGTAGATCCATCTAGTAGCTTTTCCCTGGGGATTTGTTTAGTTAAAAGTTAACCATTGCAACTTCGTGTACTTTGTTTGTGTCCAACGACCAGACCAAGACCGCTTCCGGATCCCCACCATTATCAATACTTCATATATATTTGCAATATTCAGATTGCTTGATCATATTCTTGCTCGTTCTTCGATTGCTTGCAGGAATAGACCTTCGTGGTCAGGCTGACCGTGCTTCCAGCATCGTCAGTAACCTCAGGAGATTGGTTTAGCGATTGCTAAGGCGCAACTCGTGCACGTTTGTAGTCGGATCGTCAAAGTCGTCTCCACCAAATCGATAGTTATCATCTCATCGAAAGATCCGGCCCTGCGCCTCCACCAACCGAGTCTCCGGATCATCCGGGCCTCCACCCGGACCATCCGGACCAGCCCGGATCATCCGGATTCGGACCCGGATCATCCGGCCAGCGCCTGTGTGCGCGTGTTGGGCTAAGCCCGTGTACCCCTTCGACCCCCTAGCCTATAAATAGGACTCCTCCTCCTCCTTTTGAGACTAAGCGTTGATTTAGCTCAAGTTAGAGATAGAGCCTCGCTCATCCATCGGATCTCCTCCTCGTGAGAGACCGCAGCCTCTTCGGAGTAGATCCTATCGGATTCAAGACCCCCTCGTGGGAAGATCCCTTTGTGGATTCAAGGCCTCCTCACGGAGAAGATCGGTTACTTTTGTATCCTTACCTTTGTTGACTTTGGATCTCGTGTATCTCTTTGTGTTCTTCGATCTAGCACTTGTGTGACTGATTCCTTGTTGGTTGAGTGTTTTCCCTCGTTCCTCCCCGTGATTTCCTCGTGTTCTTCCGCTTGTTCTTCGTGTCTCCCTGTAGGATCCACTCCAAACGTGAAAGATCGACGCTATAGGGTTCCACCCTACATCATTATGGTATCAGAGCCACGTTGATCATGTTTCTGGAGCCCCTACCCCTCTTTTTCTAGCTTGATTTTGTTGTTTTCGTCCTAAATCCGAAAATCCCCACCAAAAATAGCCCCAAATTTTTTTTTGTGATTTGTTGGTTTGATGATGTTTTGTTGATTTTGATCCATGGATTTGCTTGGTTTCAAGTGGATCTAGCATTTTCCCAAGTTTCCCCACCTTCCATCCACGAAATCCCTCAAATTTTGCCCCGAAAATCATCTATTTCCGCCCAAAAATTCGTCCCTGAGAGGAAATCCCGAGCAGTTTGACCTGCCTGGATCATTCGGACCTTCTCCCGGATCATCCGGACATCTCCCGGATCAGCTGGACCCTCTCCCGGACGTCTGGATACCCCACGCACCCAGAAAACAGAACCGGAGCTGACGAACCCGGATCATCCGGCTGTACACCCGGATCATCCGGACCTAGCCCGAATCATCCGGACCTCCTCCCGGATGTCCGGTTAACCCTGAAACTGACACGGCTGAAATGTTGTTTTGGTCATAACTAATTCATCCGGAGTCCGTTTTTGACGTTCTTTAGCTTGTTTTGAAGCTATTGACATCCCCCATCCCACAAAAATACCACCAACACCATTTTACACCATCAAAGTTTCGGGATTTTGGCATCTTTGCCTAGGGCTTCCACCATATCATCCGCATAGCCACCACCAACTTCCGCAACCTAACCCATTTTGTTCCCCATTGCATATGTGGTTGTATGAGTTGTGATTAGAGTCTCCTAAGGTGTTTCGGCTACTTAGGGACGATTACTTCTTCATCAACCACCACCACCACTTCCACATAACCTTGCCCATCATACATTTCCACCAACCCAACCTAACCCAATTTTGTTTGAGCTTGTTTGAGTTGTGGCTTGTGTCTCCTAAGGTGTTTCGGCTACTTAGGGACGGCAACTTCAACTCCGACTCGTGTATAGCCCATCATTCCACTTCCGCATTGCCTAGTGCAACACCACCACCGCTCTCCGCTACCACCATTTTGACATTTGACGTGTGAGATTTTGAGTTTGCGGTTTTTCCGTTTCCTAAGGTGTTTCGGCTACTTAGGGACGAGACTCCATCATCTTGGTATCTACATCAAGAACACCGCTACTCATCATCGCCGGACGGTAACCTCCATGTCATCTTGGTATCGTGGTATCCCTCCATTGTATATTCCCTTGCTATTGCATTGTTAACCCCTAGCCTTACTTTTGCGTTACTTGCCTATCGAGACTAGCCATTTGAGTATTGCCGGCAACGTTACTTGTGCACATTAGTGATCTATACTTCCCATAGCATACATACCATATCATCGTGGTGCATATATTGCTATCATATCTTGTGTCACAAGTTTGTTCCCGCATATACACAATTGCTATCTTGGTCTGTGCATTGTGCAAAGTGGCCATAGAAAAAAAAGAAATAAAGCTTTTAAGCAAAAGAGAAAGAGAGCAAAGAAGCTTGTAAGCAAGTGCCATAGCATCATACCACATTGCATATAAGACTGTCATATCCGATCATCTTGGATCATCTTGAGAGAAACACCGGGAACCATACATACATAGCATACTTGGGATAGAAGTTTATCCATTTTGCATCTTATAGGTTGTGCACAAGTGTCGTATCCGCCTATTGAGCAATCGTGCTAGCGTCTCTCTTGAGTTGTGCAACATGAGCGTTTTCCGTGGATTCCACATTTTGTGCTCATTCCTTGGTTGCACGACCCCATTTATCTATCCGTGTGTGTGTTTCCGTGTGCCTTCCATATTGCTATTGGTCTACTTGTTTCACTTGCGAATTTGTGAATCTCTTTCAACATTATTGACTCTTGCTAACATTTTGCATTAAATTTTTGTGCCACTATCCTCACCGAGCTCCACTATAAGCTTTACTTGTGTAGGTGTGAGAACCGACAAGGATTGGTACCAATAGTGCTATTTCATTGTCCGCATTTGAGTGAACTTGATTCATTGTCAACATCGGTCAAGGTACATTGGTATAAGTTCTTCTCTTTCTCCCACTCATATTTGCTCGAGTCTTGTGATGGATAGGCAAGGCATTCCCTCTCCGGTCTACGACAACAACGACGGCGTGAACAACTACATCTCCAAAGCGTCTATCTTCGATCTACAACGACAAATGCAAGGCGCACAATCAAGATTGCAAGAGCGCATTGAGAACATCTCCATCGACATTTTCCACTCCGAAGCAAGGAAAAGGGACTACATCGACAACAAGCTTGCCGCACAAAAGGAGGAGCAAGATGCGAGGATGGAAGAGATTCGGGCCTTGATCAAGTCTTCTTCCACTTCATCATCCTCAAGACGACGACGTTCAAGCCACAAGTCTTCGGAGCGTGAAAAAGATGCAAGTGCAAATCGTCCTCGTCCACATCTACATGGCGACCACCATCACGTTCGTGATCAACATCGTCATGAAGGGCAAGTCACCTCCAAGCATCATGTGCACGATGACGACGAACGCCTTCGAGCTCAAGCGCGACAACGACACCATCATCATGAAGATGCTCCACAAGCACAAATGCACAAGTCCCAACACGCCAAGTCCAAGCTTCAAGAGCACAAAAGAAGACCGCGAGATGACCACCACCAAGACGGTGCTACGGCTACATCTACCACTTCGGCATCTTCGCCAAGTGTTCTCAAGGCATCTTCGCCTTTGGACGTACGACATCTTCGCCTACTTCCCACATGTACGCCTACATCGACTTCATCAAGTCCAAGGCGACTACCTACGAGTGAGGGCGACACTTCCATCTTCGGAAGCCCTCCAAGGAAGATGGCCGAGCATGGGAAACTCCCTTCGGTCATGGAGACGAGCTACGAGGTGCCACATCATATGGACCTCCCACACCAAGACGGTGACAAGACGGTTGAGCAAGGGCCATCCCCTTCGACCACGGCGATGAGCGCGAACCTCTTCAACACCATGAAGACGGCGCCCACATTGGACTCATACTCCGAGTCAAGCTACGCGACCACGCATGGAGACATTTGCACCTACACCTCTCCGACACCCACATATGAAGAGATGCCCAAAGTGCCATGTGAGGAGAGCCACCACCACATGAGTGACATGAGTGACTCCACCATACGTGACATTGAGAGCATTTCCTATGAGAGGATGAGTGTGACCACCACTAGCCCCACACATGAGAGCATGCCACACATCCTATGTGAGGTTGAGCGCCATTTGAGTGACTCCACCAACCATATGAGTGAGAGCATCCTTGAGGGAGTGAGTGAGCCACAACACTTAGAGAGTGAGGTAGTTGACACGGCATATGAGGCCATTTCGCTTTCTAACAACTTAACCTCTACCTCTCTTGTGTTTTCTTCTTTGGTGCTAGGACCCATATATGATGACGCGCCGATTTGCGATGACTACGTCCTCCCTTTGGACATGACGATGGCCATGGTGGATGATGATGCACCCCCCACATGGTTCCATCAAGATGACAATGACCAAGACTTGATCTTCAACACCTCACCTACAACACATGAGCGACGCTCCAAAGGTAACATAGGTGATGGTGCTTCTCTTGTCCCACTAGTGGACTCTTTTGACATCGATTGCTCCCATGATGTTGACCAACCTATCACCATGCTTCATGCTAGTGAGACTTCTTCATGCCTTGACTTACCTATTGATGAGGACATGACTACCTTGGATATGACCAAAAATATTGTCCAAGAAAAAGCCACACAAAAAAAGTTAGATCTGTTCATCCTTTATCCAAGCCAGTCTGAGCCTTTGCAATTTTCTATTCATTGCTTGCATAGTTGAATTATCGGTTGCATCGTCGTGTCAGTTGCTGGTCTTAGCGTCTAGTTTCTTTAGAGTTTCGAGTTCTGTTCACATTAGTCACGCCGCCGCTGCATCATTATCCCTTCCGCTGTCCACCATCCCATCTATTAATTTCCACCACATGCTACGCACTGTTCATTGTCATAATCATAGTTGAGGTCATTCACATCTTCGCCTGATCCAATCTGCATCTTATCTAGTTTGTCTTGGAAAGAAAAAAGAAGAAGATAGAGAGAAAAAAAGAGAAAAAAGGAAAAAAAAAGAAAAAGAGAGAGAAGAAAAAGAAAAAAAAAGCGTGAGAAAAAAAGAGAGAAGAAAAAAATTGGATCTATCTAGAATCAATCTCGTACCTGAATTCGGATTGGAATCTGTTATGCGCACTGTTCAGTAAAACAGGTGTATCTTCCTCATACAAAGTCCGTTTTGGCTCCGTGAGTACTCAAATTGAAGCTAGCGATGAGCCGCATCTAAATAGTTGCAGAAGCTAGTTCAATATTTGACACCTCAAAATCGGCTTCTAAATAGGTCTTTTTGCCCTCCGAAGTTCATGAACACAGGTTGTTCCAATTTTTCAGGCCAGTATTAGAATTCTTTGACTCCTCATATCAACTCGGAATTGAGTGATTCTTTTTGCATTGGAAAGCTTGAGTTAGTAGCATTCTTTGAAAGAATTTATCAGAAAATTGTCTCAAACTTTTCAAGAGGAAAGTTGGAGAGAGAGTTGTTGTATATCCTGCTTGGCAGTTATTTTTCATCATTATCTTCACTGCCGTTGTGATCTTCACTTATATCTTGCTGTCAAGAGCTACTTAGTATCATTCATTGATGCTAGTTGTGCTACGCCGTGACCTCATTAGTGTTCTAGGCTCGCGTCTCTAGTACGGTCTAGCCTAGGACCAGCACAGTACCGTCGTTGAGCGTTTATTCAACATTGCATCTTTGAATTGATTATTGCTAATCTTTTGCTACCATATATAGCCAACCCAGCTCCACATATTTCTACACCGTGTATACGTACGTTCCCCTGGCAATCGTTTTACACAATCTTCGGAGTTATTTGACACCGATGGTTGCCTGTCACCACCTGCCACATGGTAAGAACTTGTAAGATATTGATATTTGCTTTACTGTGAGCACTTTACAACCACATCCTAGTAGTTCATAGGAACATTATTCTCGAATTTTGGTTCTTGTTTCTACTAATCATGACAGGTTCCAGAGATAGAAGTTCTTGGATGACGGACACATCTTCACCATCACGAGAGTTGGGACAACACACACAAGCATATGGTCAGGTTATCTCTTTACCATCATTTGAGGGTAGGTTTAATCCTGCTATTTATCTAGCTTGGGAGCTTGAAGTAGAACAAGTTTTTAGTCACCATGATTTTTCTGAACTTGAGAGAGTACGAGCTACCATTAGAGCATTTACTGGTTTTGCTTCTGTTTGGTGGAGTGTACATTGTAAGAAAAACATTGATAACCAACCCACAACTTGGAAAGTTTTGAAAGCTGTAATGAGACAACAATTTTTTCCTCCTTACTATCGTCGTGAATTGCGTCGCAAATTGGAACAATTAAAACAAGGCAGTAACACTGTTCATGCTTACTACCAAGAGTTCAAATCTTATATGCATCATTGTGACATAGAAGAATCTAAGGATGATACAATGAATAGATTTTTTGGTGGTTTGAACCATGATATTCAGGCAAGATTTCAGTATATTCCTCGTTGCATTACTGGTATGTATGTCCGTGCCTGTACCTTTGAGAGACAAATACAGGAGGATGCATTGGGTGACTACAACAACTACTATTCCAGTTCATGCTCACCACCGCCGGTTGGTTACTCCACTATTGCACCTCCTAGAGCAGCCCCACCTCGGATTGTGAGCGCGATATCATCTCAAGAGTATGGTACATTGTCAACGTCCGTACCTACATCAGCTACATCTCTGCGAGGTAACAGTAAAGGTCTTGATGATATAACTTCACATGAGAATGAAGCATGCCTAGTTAACTTGAATGCATCATGTGTTGAGTTACCTGTTGATTTGAGCACACCACCTATTTTAGAGACTCTTGTTACTGTCATGAATGCGTCATGTGATCAAACAACTGAAATATCAACAATTTTGAGTGCACCCATTGAATTAACTGTTGATGCAAAAGAACCAATGTTTAATCATTTTGATATGACCTCTAAACTTGATGATGATTCTGTGTCCAATGACTTATGGCATGTTTGCTTATTTAAGCATGTTGTAGCATGTAAATTTGATGCAAGTAAGGTTTATTCATCGAAGTTAGGATGGTTTAATGATGAAGATTGCCAATCTTTTGAAGTGAATAAGAGCTTCACTTATATGTGCAAACTGAGTTGCAATATTTTCATGCCTTCTACTTCTTGTGCTAATTTTTTGGCTTTAGATTTTATGAACTATGCAAGTTACTCATCTATTCATGTGTCATATATGCAAAAATCAAGGGAAGTAAAAATGGATGACATATACATATACAACATGTACACCTTGTCTCTTTTGTTAGCCACATTTCAGATTAAGCAACGCCGAGGACGGCTTTATTTTCAAGAAGGGGAGGATGATGAGGACATGACTACCTTGGATATGACCAAAAATATTGCATATATGCATATTTGTCAGGTGATTTCTAGTGCAAACTATTCAATAATCTATTTATGTTATCCAGAACAAAAATACTTCACACACTTTTGTGTTTTGTCTAATTGCAGGTGTATGGGACATTTGTACAATCCACATATGAAGATAAGGAAGAAAGAGATGTTTATTTGTGTCCAAAAAATTCTCTCACGTCACTTTTGGCCCAAGAGAAGATAGAGTCCAAATCTCTTACGTTCTGGAATCAGATTCGGACTGCACAGACATACCTGATTCAAAACGCACACAAGTTTTTCATACGGACTCCGAATTGGGTGATTCTTTTTTTGTTGGAAACTAGATTTCGTGCAGTTTCCAACCCAATTGGAATCACCTTCAAATTCGTCCGGAGCGTTGAGTTGTGGACGAAACAATCTGATGCTGCAGCAGAATCCGAGTCAAACTACAAGTCCAAAGGTGTTACATCACTTCCACTTGGGCCCATTGGCCTTGTACGACCTAGATATAGTTTTAGGCTGCCTTGGGACGTCCTCCCACCTCCTTGGCCGCCACCCCTTGCTCCTATATAAGTAGATCCATCTAGTAGCTTTTGCTGGGGATTTGTTTAGTTAAAAGTTAGCCATTGCAACTTCGTGTACTTTGTTTGTGTCCAACGACCAGACCAAGACCGTTTACGGATCCCCACCTTTATCAATACTTCATCTATATTCGCAATATTCAGATTGCTTTATCATATTCTTGCTTGTTCTTTGATTGCTTGCAGGAATAGACCTTCGTGGTCAGGTTGATTGTGCTCTGGCGTGGTCAATAACCTCTCGGAGTTGGTTTAGCGATCGCTAAGGCGCAATGTCATGCACGTTTGTAGTCGAATCGTCAAAGTCGTCTCCACCAAATCGATAGTTATCATCTCATCGAAAGATCGGGACACCCCCGTCTCTATCACCTATTTATGATGAATATGATGATGAGCATGTTGAGTTGCCTAGTTGTGATGCTATGCTCCATAGGATATCATGTGAAAATTCTATTGGTCACATTATGCTTGACAATCCATTGAACTTGTCATATGCTATGAGTGAGATCTCCCATATTGCTTCATTTCAATCTCAACATAGTAACTATGCATGCCCCATTAAGATCAATCCCATTTGCACTTATGGCATAGATGACGAGATGATGGTCATTGGCTTTTGCTTCTCTTGTGATGATATTGCCATGCTTCCTTTACATGATTTGTGCAATTCATCTACTAGGTCATGCCATGATCACATTGTTTCGAATATGCATTGTTTTGGATGTTGTCAATATTCTCCATGTGATGTTGCTACTCATGCTCATGAGGAGACCCCCATAGTTTCCTCATACATATTAGGAGATCTTGATGCATTTCATACTTTGCATGATTCCCATGATTGCTTGCACCATATGCATTCCATGAATAACAATGCTCTAGATATTTCTCATGATGCATTACACAATTTGAGTCTCCATTATGCGATACATAACAACAAACCTATCATGATGGATGACATGTTTCTATATCACGCATCTCATTTATTTGAGCATTGACTATTTTGTGCTAACCGACACATGCATGTGCGCATCATGATGGATGATGTGTACATATACCATGCACACACAATTTTCTCTTTGTCTTTGTTTTGTGTAGGTACTTATGAACACTCGTCAACCTCACAATCCCATGAGTTGACGAAACGAGCTCTTGAGAGCAACGATGACTTGGGATCCCGTGGACTATCCTTACCACCGTTCCCTTCACGCAAGGACTACACGCATCTCTTTTACTTGGCTCTCACACGGCTATGGGCTATTTACCACTTGTCACCTTATGCCCACACTATTGTGTTCACTTTGCATGTTATTCTTGCTTCTATGCCTTTGCCATGCAATTGTGACCCTTACTTGCATCTACCCATGATTCACCATTATGATACTTCTATGTGTATTTGCATGCTTGGTGGAGATCCTTGTTGCTTTTGCCATGTTTATCATGTGCCCCATGCTATTGTTGATAGTTGTGTTGGGAGAGTCATGATGCCCCATTGCTATTCACATATGGTCTCTCGCCAATACATTGATGATATTTTGCTCATATCTTGCTTTCATGTTTGTGCTATGTCATGTCCATTATTCATGTCCACTATTTGCACACATGACATGCTTGCCATGATTCCTTCTAGTATGTTGCATCTTCGCACTACTAGCTTGCTTGACTTGATCACTATGATTGCTTGCTATATTGCATCACCCATGTTCCACTATTACTTGCTTTCTTGGGTTGATGACACATATGCTCATGCCTCTCACTTGATTTGTCATAATCATTGCCTCTTGTCTCCATTAGTTGCAACTCTCATATCACCTTGTATTGAGTGCCAACTAGCTATGCTTATTGATCTTGGAGACTTGGACACTTTACTTGTGATGCATGATTGTTGATTGAGCCTCTTGTATTTGGTTGTTCTTACATCATAAGCCTTCATACTATGAAATGCTTCCTTGTCCATTCTTATGATGAGCATGATGCATACACTTGTTGGGTATCTTACCACACGAATGATAGGTTTTGCACTTCCGCTAACCTCATTTGTTTTTTCGAGTGTTTGTCATGTTCTTTCATTTTGAGGGATTCACAAGGCGGTACCATCACGCGGCATATTGGTTATGTGAAGGCATACAAGATGCGCAACTACATCATCCTTGTGTCACTCTTAAAGGTGAACTCCTTCTCTTTGAGCCATCCTCAATTACGCATATTGGATGGGTCACTCTTTCATTGTTGTTTCCTTCTTGTTGTCTACATGATACATCTCGTGAATGGAGGAGTGACATTGGAGATTGGCTCTATGGACCTTCACATTGAGGAGCGCTCGCACTTATTGGATGCATCTTCGGAATTCCACTCTTGCCTCGACATTGAGCTTTGGTACACCAACACCTCCATATTTGTTGATTGTGCTCATACATGTCATGCTCGATGGACATTTCATACCCACCACAAGTTTGCACCGTATGCATGGATTGACTCACTTTATGATTGCCTTGTTACAGCTTGTATTCCCGTGTCATCCATGATATATGATCTTGTGCATTTCCTTAGCAAATTTGTTGTGATCTTCCTTGATGGCATATTCATACATCATGATCATATTGTCCACCATCAATTGCATGATAGCTTACACATATTGAGCATCCATTGCCATATTCATGCTATTGATGAACCGTCTCTCTATGACATCATTTTGCACAATGGTAGAATTTGTCGCTTTGTGCACCATGCTAATTATCCCATGAATGCTTTGCATATCATTCTATATCATCTTGATAAGCTTCATGCGCTTTGTCACGCAATATCTTGCCGCGCGGACTCATTCTTACATGATGGACATTTTGTGTGCGCTAACCATTGTATTTCCGAGTGTCGCTTGTGTTTGCTCATTTTGCATGTACCACATACCGGAGACACCTGGGAGTACTTGGATTGTGCAATGCCTTCAACTTCGTCCAACTACAAGTCCGTCCACGACAACTGTTTCCATGGTGATGAGGATCACAATCCGAGGTCGGATCTTTCACAAGGGGGGGGGGAGATGATGCGGAGCATCCCACGTTCATCCCCATGTACACTCCGACTACTCTCCGAGCCCCAACAGGACATATGACGAGACCTCGAGCATACGCCATTGGACACATGGTGAACTCGATCCTCTCTAAACCTTCACTTTCCTCACGTGAGACATGGTTGCTACTTCAAGCGCGGACCTTGTGCATACTCAGGTACCAAGGATTTCACCGTGAAGAAGCTAGGGAGCAAGGAGAACCGGAAGTGGAAGACATACGTGAAGACGGAGAGGAAAAGCGCTAAGGACCAGAATGGCCGGACGATCCGGACGGCGGCCCGGATGATCCGGACAGCGCCTGGACGATCCGGACCCCCATCCGAACGATCCGGCTAATTCGACCGAAGACTACAGAAGCCTCCCCCCTGAAGCCGGATCATCCAGACCCCGTCCCGGATCATCCGGACCCTGCCCGGACGTCCGGACCGCCAGCCGGACATCCAGCCCTGCGCCTCCACCAGAGTCTCCGGATCATCCGGGCCTCCACCCGGACCATCCGGACCAGCCCGGATCATCCGGCTTCGGACCCGGATCATCTGGCCAGCGCGTGTGTGCGCGTGTTGGGCTGAGCCCGTGTACCCCTTCGACCCCCTAGCCTATAAATAGGACTCCTCCTCCTCCTTTTGAGACTAAGCGTTGATTTAGCTCAAGTTAGAGTGATGAGGACATCAATACAATTGTTACACCCACAGCCCCTGCTGCTATACATACTGGACCAATTACTAGAGCTCGTGCACGCCACTAAATTACCAGGTACTTCCGTTTCTTGGTAATGATTCTAATGTTCATGAGAATATGATGCTGCCTAAATTGGATACATTTGTTTTGCTTACAAATGAAGGGCCTAGCTTGGAGAAGGATGAACATTGGAGCAAGAACAAGCATGGAGATGATGGCATGCGCAAGGGGAACAAGAACGGAGTTACAAGTGATGATTTCAGGATTTTGAAGCCACCATAATGGGTGCATGAAGCCTTGGACGAAATATACAAGATGCCACTTCATAAATTTCGTCCCGAGGCTATTTTAAGTGCTGCGTCACCTTATTATTGGGCCAGGCCCATGTAATTTCGAAATACATAAGTATAGGCTATTTTTAGAGTACGTATGTGTGGGGAAACAAGAGATAGGGTTGATTTCGGACCCCTCCACCAAGGGCCACGAAATTCCCCCCCTCTTCCTCCATATATACAGCCCTTAGGGCATCGTTTAGACTTCGGGTTTTGTTTAGATTAAAAGTTCGCCATAGCTGCAACTTCGCGTACTTCGTTTGTGTTCAACGACCAGACAAAGGCGTCACAGAACCCCACCTTGATCAATAAAGCTTTCATCTTATATTCGCAATATCCAGATTGCAATCTCAGTTTCTTGCTTGTTCTTCGTTTGCTCGCAGGAAACAGACCCTCGTGGTCAAGTTGATCGTGCTCCGGCATGGTCAATAACCTCTCGGAGTTGGTTTAGCGATTGCTAAGGCGCGACGTCCTCGCACGTTCGTAGTCGGATCGTCAAAGTCGACTGCCACCAAAGCGATCCATCATCTCATCGAAAGACGGGACACCTTTGCCTCTATCAAGTGGTATCAGATTTCCAGGTTGCTCGGTGAGATTTTACAGTTTTTCGTAGTTTAGATCGAGTCTGTTCTTCATACCTATAGTCCACGAAAAAGCCACAAAAAAAATTAGGGTTAGTTCATCATATCCGAACCAATCTGAGCCTTTGCATAATCTTTTTAGGGTTTTGCTTTGTTGAATTTGCGGTTGCATCGTCGTGTCTAGTTGCTGGTCTTAGAGTCTAGTCTTTTAGAGTTTCGAGTTCTGGTCATAAGTTGTCACGCCGCCGCCGCACCATCATCATCACCCCTGCCATCTACCACCACCGCTTATCCGCCACCGCTTCGAATCCGTATCCATATACCACCACAGCTGTCATATACCACCACCGCTGCCATCTACCACCATATATCCACCACCAATCCGAGTTCTTGTCATATTAGGTTTGTTTTCGAGATCCATCTAGATTCCGATTCGTGTTCCCTTGCCGGAGTAGGTTTCGGAAAAAAAAACGCCAAAAGTCCGGAAACCACGCTCCGTTTAGGCCCAAAATTTTTCGAAAACGCATTTTTTGAAAAAATTTCTGGCTATCCTATTTTTAGGTGTTTCTGAGTGTTTTGAGACAGGTGCCATTATAAGAAGTTTTTTTTTGACCCGTTTCCAGTTTTTGGGTCCGGGCAGTCGAAAAAAAAAATTGGTCGAAAAAATTTCGTGCCCATCCTGTCAGTTTGAGCTAGGAAGAGTTTTGAGACACTCGCCATTATAGTGATTTTTCGCAAAAAAAAGCAGCGCAAAAAAAAGAGCGAAATTTTTTTCCAGAGTGTGCTTTTCCCTTGTTTACGTGCCGCGCCGTGATTTTGTTGGTGTTCTAGGCTCGCGTCTCTAGCACAGTCTAGCCTAGGACCAGCACAGTACCGTCGTTGAGCGTTTATTCAACTTTGCATCTCTGAATTGATTATTGCTGACCCTTTTTGCTACCATATTATAAGCCTTCCCAGCTCCACATACATCTACGTCGTGCGTTTGACTCTCCCTGGTAATCGCTCTATCCAAGCTTTGAGAGTTTTTGACTACAACGGTTGCCGATCACCGCCTGCTGCTGGGTAAGAACTGGTAAGAATTTGAGATTTGCTTGATGGATTTGTGACACCCACCACCACCTCTTGTTAGTAGTCTGTAGGATCATATTCTTGTGTGTTTCTATTGCTGCTAACCATGCCAGGATCACAAGCCGACGAGACTGACTGGGAGAACATGACGAATAAGGATTTGCATGATAAATTTCAGCAAATGATGAGAGGACAGGTGCAAGATGTGCTAAACAGATTTGAAGAGGCCATGGAGAAGATAGATGGCATGGAGAAGACGTTCGAAACAAAGCTCGATAACAAGTTTAATGAATTGCTCGCGCGTCTTCCACCACCACCACCCGCTGATGAGGACATGACTACCTTGGATACGACCAAAAATATTGCATACATGCATATTTGTCAGGTGATTTCTAGTGCAAACTATTCAATAATCTATTTATGTTATCCAAAACAAAAATACTTCACACACTTTTGTGTTTTGTCTAATTGCAGGTGTATGGGACATTTGTACAATTCACATATGAAGATAAGGGAGAAAGAGATGTTTAAGTGCTGTTCAAAAAGTTCTCTCACGTCACTTTTGGACCAAGAGAAGATAGAGTCCAAGTCTCTCACGTTCTGGATTTAGATTCGGACTGCACAGACATACCTGACTCAAAACGGCAACAACTTTTCCATACGGACTCCGAATTGGGTGATTCTTTTTTTGTTGGATTCTAGATTTTGTGCTCTTTCCAGCCCAATTGGATTCACCTTCAAATTCGTCCGGAGCGTTGAGATATTGACGAAACAATCAGACGCTGCAGCAGAATCCGAGTCAAATAACAAGTCCAAAGGTGTTGCATCACCTCCACTTGGGCCCATTGGCCTTGTACGACCTAGGGTTAGTTTCAGGCTGCCTTGGGACGTCCTCCCACCTCCTAGGCCGCCACCCCTTGCTCCTATATAAGTAGATCCATCTAGTAGCTTTTCCCTGGGGATTTGTTTAGTTAAAAGTTAGCCATTGCAACTTCGTGTACTTTGTTTGTGTACAACGACCAGACCAAGACCGCTTCCGGATCCCCACCATTATCAATACTTCATATATATTTGCAATATTCAGATTGCTTTATCATATTCTCGCTCGTTCTTCGATTGCTTGCAGGAATAGACCTTCGTGGTCAGGCTGACCGTGCTTCCCGCATCGTTTGTAACCTCAGGAGATTGGTTTAGCGATTGCTAAGGCGCAACTCGTGCACGTTTGTAGTCGGATCGTCAAAGTCATCTCCACCAAATCGATAGTTATCATCTCATCGAAAGATCAGGACCCTCGCCTCTATCAAGTGGTATCAGTTTTCAGGTTGCTCGGTGAGAATTTCCAGTTTTCCTAGATTAGATTTATTTTCTTACCTATTGTCCAAGAAAAAGCCACAAAAAAAAGTTAGATCTATTCATCCTTTGTCCAAGCCAGTCTGAGCCTTTGCAATTTTCTTTTCATTGTATGCATTATTGAATTATCGGTTGCATCCTCGTGTCGACTTGCTGGTCTTAGTGTCTAGTTCGTTTAGAGTTTCGAGTTCTTTTCACATTAGTCACGCCGCCGCTGCATCGTTATCCCTTCCGCTGTCCACCATCCATCCATCAGTTTCCACCACGTGTGATAGAGGCGAAGGTGTCCCGTCTTTCGATGAGATGATGGATATCGCTTTGGTGGCAGTCGACTTTGACGATCCGACTACGAACGTGCGAGGTCGTCGCGCCTTAGCAATCGCTAAACCAACTCCGAGAGGTTATTGACCACGCCGGAGCACGATCAACCTGACCTCGAGGGTCTGTTTCCTGCGAGCAAACGAAGAACAAGCAAGAAACTGAGGTTGCAATCTGGATATTGCGAATATAAGTTGAAAACTTTATTGATCAAGGTGGGGTTCTATGACGCCTTTGTCTGGTCGTTGAACACAAACGAAGTACGCGAAGTTGCAGCTATGGCGAACTTTTAATCTAAACAAAACCCAAAGTCTAAACGATGCCCTAAGGGCTGTATATATGGAGGAAGAGGGGGGGAATTTCGTGGCCCTTGGTGGAGGGGTCCGAAATCAACCCTATCTCTTGTTTCCCCACACATACGGACTCTAAAAATAGCCTATACTTATGTATTTCGAAATTACATGGGCATGGCCCAATAATAAGGTGACGCAGCACCTAAAATAGCCTCGGGACAAAATTTATGAAGTGGCATCTTTATATTTCGTCCAAGGCTTCATGCACCCATTATGGTGGCTTCAAAGTCCTGAAATCATCACTTGTAACTCCGTTCTTGTTCCCCTTACGCATGCCATCATCTCCATGCTTGTTCTTGCTCCAATGTTCATCCTTCTCCAAGCTAGGCCCTTCATTTGTAAGCAAAACAAATGTATCCAATTTAGGCAGCATCATATTCTCATGAACATTAGAATCATTACCAAGAAACGGAAGTACCTGGTAATTTAGTTGGTGTGCACGAGCTCTAGTAATTGGTCCAGTATGTATAGCAGCAGGGGCTGTGGGTGTAAACAATTGTATTGATGTCCTCATCCTCCTCCCCTTCTTGAAACGAAGTCGTCCTCGACGGAAGTTCATCTTCCTCACCCAAATAATGCTTCAAATCTGCAATGTTAAAAGTGGGACTAACCCCAAAATCTGCAGGGAGCTCAAGTTTATATGCATTATCATTTATTTTCTCTAACACCTTAAAGGGACCATCAACACGTGGCATTAACTTTGATTTGCGCAAATCAGGAAATCTATCCTTACGCAAATGTAACCAAACAAGATCTCGAGGTGCAAACACAACATGTTTTCTACCCTTATCTCCAGCAAGTTTATATTTAGCATTCATACGCTCAATGTTTTCCTTAGTTAACTCATGCATTTATAAAATCAATTCAGCACGTTGTTTAGCATCAAAATTAACCTTCTCCGAAGATGGAAGAGGCAACAAATCAATAGGTGCACGAGGTAGGAAACCATGCACAACTTCAAAAGGGCACATCTTAGTAGTAGAATGCAATGAACGATTATAAGCAAATTCAATATGAGGCAAGCATTCCTCCCACATTTTCTTATTATTCTTCAAAACAGCCCTAAGCATAGTAGACAACGTTCTATTGACTACTTCAGTTTGTCCATCAGTTTGGGGGTGACAAGTAGTACTAAAAAGCAGTTTAGTCCCCAACTTAGCCCATAAACATCTCCAAAAGTGGCTAAGAAATTTAGTATCACGATCTGAAACAATAGTATTTGGCACACCATGCAAGCGAATAATTTCACGAAAGAACAAATCAGCAACATTAACAACATCATCGCTTTTATGACATGGTACAAAGTGTGCCATTTTCGAGAATCTATCCACGACAACAAATATGCTATCCCTCCCCTTCTTTGTTGGAGGTAAACCTAAAACAAAGTCCATAGATATATCCTCCCAAGGAACACTAGGTACAGGCAAAGGCATATATAAACCATGAGGATTGAGTCGTGACTTAGCTTTTTGACATGTAATGCAGCGAGCAATAAAACGCTCAACATCCCGTCTCATCTTTGGCCAAAATAAATGTGTAGCAAGTACGTCCTCCATCTTCTTCACGCCAAAGTGTCCCATTAATCCTCCTCCATGCGCCTCTTGCAACAACAAAAGACGAACGGAGCTAGCTGGAATGCATAGCTTGTTAGCACGAAACACAAATCCATCGTTAACAACAAACTTGTTCCACATTCTTCCTTCTTTACAATTCTGCATTACATCTTTAAAATCAGCATCATGCACATATTGATCTTTGATGGTCTCCAAACCAAATATTTTGAAGTCAAGTTGTGAAAGCATAGTTTAGCGACGAGACAATGCATTAGCAATAATATTTTCTTTTCCCTTCTTGTGTTTAATGACATAAGGGAAAGTCTCAATGAATTCAACCCATTTAGCATGTCTACGATTCAGTTTAGCTTGACTTTTAATATGTTTCAAAGATTCATGATCAGAATGTATAACAAATTCTTTGGGCCATAAATAATGTTGCCATGTTTCTAAAGTCCGAACAAGAGCATATAATTCTTTATCATAAGTAGAATAATTCAGACTAGGCCCACTCAATTTTTCAGAAAAGTATGCAACAGGTTTGCCATCTTGTAATAACACACCTCCTAATCCAATTCCACTAGCATCACATTCAAGCTCAAAAGTCTTATTAAAATCAGGAAGTTGGAGTAAAGGAGCATGTGTCAACTTATCTTTCAATACCGTGAAGGCTTCTTCCTGTGCAGTAAACAAAAGGCACATCCTTCTTTGTAAGCTCGTTGAGAGGTGCAGCAATGGTGCTGAAATCTCTCACAAAACGCCTATAGAATCCAGCGAGGCCAAGAAAACTCCTCACTTGTGTGACCGTTTTGGGCTGCGGCCAACTCTCAATAGCTTCAATCTTGGCTTTGTCAACTTCAATTCCCTGTGGAGTAACAACATAGCCAAGAAAAGATACTCGGTCGGTGCAAAAGGTGCACTTCCCAAGGTTACCAAACAAACGTGCATCACGTAGAGCAATAAAAACAGCACGTAAATGTTCCAAATGTTCTTCCAAAGATCTGCTATAAATCAGTATGTCATCAAAGTAAACTACCACAAATCGTCCAATGAAAGCACGTAAAACTTCGTTCATTAATCTCATGAAAGTACTAGGTGCATTAGTTAACCCAAAAGGCATGACTAACCACTCATATAATCCAAACTTAGTTCTAAATGCTGTTTTCCATTCATCTCCCAATTTCATACGAATTTGATGGTAGCCACTACGCAAATCAACTTTGGAGAATATTGTAGAGCCACTCAATTCATCAAGCATATCATCTAGCCTAGGAATAGGATGACGATAACGAATAGTAATATTATTAATGCCTCTACAATCAACACACATACGTGATGTACCATCCTTTTTCGGCACTAGAATAATAGGAACAGCACAAGGACTAAGGGATTCGCGTATATAACCTTTGTCGAGAAGCTCTTGTACTTGACGCATAATCTCCTTCGTCTCCTCTGGATTGGTACGGTATGGTGCACGGTTTGGCAGTGAAGCACCGGGAATTAAGTCAATCTGATGCTCAATCCCTCGAATAGGCGGTAATCCCGGAGGCACGTCTTGTGGAAAAACGTCAGCGAACTCCTGCAAAATGTTAGTGACAGCAGGAGGCAAAGAGGAAGGCACGTCCTCGAATGAAAATAATGCCTCTTTGCACACAAAAGCATAGCAAACAGATTTGCTGAAATCTAGCTCATCAATATCAGATTTGGTGGCAAATAAACATGCACTTTTCAATTTAATTTCAGAAGCAACACTAGATGGTTTATTATTAGGCTTCATTTGTTGCTCAAATTCTTTTGCCACAATCTGATTTTCACTCTTATTCTTCTCCTGTTGTGCTTTATTAGCTCTATTAATATCATCTTTCAAAATGGAATCAGGAGTCATAGGAAGCAAAGTAATATTTTTATCCTTATGAACAAGAGTATAGTGATTGTTTCTACAATGGTGTACAGAATTTTTATCAAATTGCCATGGTCTACCAAGTAATAAGGAACATGCTTGCATAGGTACCACATCACAATCAACATAATCAGCATATGTAGAGATACTAAAATGCACACGAACAGTACGTGTTACCTTAACCTTGCCGCTGTTGTTGAACCATTGGATGTAGTAAGGATGTGGATGTGGTCTTGTGGTGAGAGAAAGCTTCTCCACCATCTCCATGCTAGCCAAGTTGTTGCAGCTCCCTCCGTGATAGAGGCAAAGGTGTCCCGTCTTTCGATGAGATGGTGGATTTCGCTTTGGTGGAAGTCGACTTTGACGATCCGACTACGAACGTGCGAGGACGTCGCGCCTTAGCAATCGCTAAACCAACTCCGAGAGGTTATTGACCACGCCGGAGCACGATCAACCTGACCACGAGGGTCTGTTTCCTGCGAGCAAACGAAGAACAAGCAAGAAACTAAGATTGCAATCTGGATATTGCGAATATAAGATGAAAGCTTTATTGATCAAGGTGGGGTTCTGTGACGCCTTTGTCTGGTCGTTGAACACAAACGAAGTACGCGAAGTTGCAGCTATGGCGAACTTTTAATCTAAACAAAACCCAAGGTCTAAACGATGCCCTAAGGGCTGTATATATGGAGGAAGAGGGGGTGGATTTCGTGGCCCTTGGTGGAGGGGTCCGAAATCAACCCTATCTCTGGTTTCCCCACACATGCGGACTCTAAAAATAGCCTATACTTATGTATTTCGAAATTACATGGGCCTGGCCCAATAATAAGGTGACGCAGCACCTAAAATAGCCTCGGGACGAAATTTATGAAGTGGCATCTTGTATATTTCGTCCAAGGCTTCATGCACACATTATGGTGGCTTCAAAGTCCTGAAATCATCACTTGTAACTCCGTTCTTGTTCCCCTTGCGCATGCCATCATCTCCATGCTTGTTCTTGCTCCAATGTTCATCCTTCTCCAAGCTAGGCCCTTCATTTGTAAGCAAAACAAATGTATCCAATTTAGGCAGCATCATATTCTCATGAACATTAGAATCATTACCAAGAAACGAAAGTACCTGATAATTTAGTTGGCGTGCACGAGCTCTAGTAATTGGTCCAGTATGTATAGCAGCAGGGGCTGTGGGTGTAACAATTGTATTGATGTCCTCATCACAGCACGTAAATGTTCCAAATGTTCTTCCAAAGATCTGCTATAAATCAATATGTCATCAAAGTAAACTACCACAAATCGTCCAATGAAAGCACGTAAAACTTCGTTCATTAATCTCATGAAAGTACTAGGTGCATTAGTTAACCCAAAAGGCATGACTAACCACTCATATAATCCAAACTTAGTTTTAAATGCTGTTTTCCATTCATCTCCCAATTTCATACGAATTTGATGGTAGCCACTACGCAAATCAACTTTGGAGAATATTGTAGAGCCACTCAATTCATCAAGCATATCATCTAGCCTAGGAATAGGATGACGATAACGAATAGTAATATTATTAATGCCTCTACAATCAACACACATACGTGATGTACCATCCTTTTTCGGCACTAGAATAATAGGAACAGCACAAGGACTAAGGGATTCGCGTATATAACCTTTGTCGAGAAGCTCTTGTACTTGACGCATAATCTCCTTCGTCTCCTCTGGATTGGTACGGTATGGTGCACGGTTTGGCAGTGAAGAACCGGGAATTAAGTCAATCTGATGCTCAATCCCTCGAATAGGCGGTAATCCCGGTGGCACGTCTTGTGGAAAAACGTCAGCGAACTCCTGCAAAATGTTAGTGACAGTAGGAGGCAAAGAGGAAGGCACGTCCTCAAATGAAAATAATGCCTCTTTGCACACAAAAGCATAGCAAACAGATTTGCTGAAATCTAGCTCATCAATATCAGATTTGGTGGCAAATAAACATGCACTTTTCAATTTAATTTCAGAAGCAACACTAGATGGTTTATTATTAGGCTTCATTTGTTGCTCAAATTCTTTTGCCACAATCTTATTTTCACTCTTATTCTTCTCCTGTTTTATCTTATTAGCTCTATTAATATCATCTTTCAAAATGGAATCAGGAGTCATAGGAAGCAAAGTAATATTTTTATCCTTATGAACAAGAGTATAGTGATTGTTTCTACCATGATGTACAGAATTTTTATCAAATTGCCATGGTCTACCAAGTAATAAGGAACATGCTTGCATAGGTACCACATCACAATCAACATATAAAGCATATGTAGAGATACTAAAATGCACACGAACAGTACGTGTTACCTTAACCTTGCGCTGTTGTTGAACCATTGGATGTAGTAAGGATGTGGATGTGGTCTTGTGGTGAGAGAAAGCTTCTCCACCATCTCCATGCTAGCCAAGTTGTTGCAGCTCCCTCCGTCTATTATGACGCGCACAGAATGTTCCTTCACAACTCCCTTGGTATGGAACAAATTGTGCCTCTGATTTTGCTCAGCTTGTGTGACCTGCACACTCAAAACACGTTGAGCAACTAAACATTCATACCTGTCAGCGTTTTCAGGAGCCATGTATTGCGTCTCATGATCAGAATCATCTCCACCATGTTTTTCACGTGTAATAAGAGCCAATGTCTCCTCATCATAGTCACTAGCGGACTCATATCCACCACCCTCGGTAGCAATCATCACACGCGAAGATTTGCATTCTCTCGCATAATGACCTCCTCCCTTACAATGACGACAAATAATATCACTTGTGTGCCCTGTTGATGCCCTGGAAGAAGAAGAACTCTGTGCAGGCCCGGCAGGTGCGCTCTTGGCAGATAATGGTGGTTGTTCCTGTTTTCTTGTATCACGGCTGATAGAGGCGGGGGTGTCCCGATCTTTCGATGAGATGATAACTATCGATTTGGTGGAGACGACTTTGACGATCCGACTACAAACGTGCACGACGTTGCGCCTTAGCAATCGCTAAACCAATCTCCTGAGGTTACTGACGATGCTGGAAGCACGGTCAGCCTGACCACGAAGGTCTATTCCTGCAAGCAATCGAAGAACGAGCAAGAATATGATAAAGCAATCTGAATATTGCAAATATATATGAAGTATTGATAATGGTGGGGATCCGTAAGCGGTCTTGGTCTGGTCGTTGGACACAAACGAAGTACACGAAGTTGCGTTGGCTAACTTTTAACTAAACAAATCCCAACGAAAAGCTACTAGATGGATCTACTTATATAGGAGCAAGGGGTGACGGCCAAGGTGGTGGGAGGACGTCCCAAGGCATCCTAAAACTAAATCTAGGTCGTACAAGGCCAATGGGCCCAAGTGGAGGTGATGTAACACCTTTGGACTTCTAGTTTGACTCGGATTCTGCTGCAGCATCAGATTGTTTCGTCCACAACTCAACGCTCCGGACGAATTTGAAGGTGATTCCAATTGGGCTGGAAAGTGCACGAAATCTAGTTTCCAACAAAAAAAGAATCACCCAATTCGGAGTCCGTATGAAAAACTTGTGTGCGTTTTGAGTCAGGTGTGTCTGTGCAGTCCGAATCTGAATCCAGAACGTGAGAGACTTGGACTCTATCTTCTCTTGGGCCAAAAGTGACGTGAGAGAACTTTTTGGACAGCAAATAAACATCTCTTTCTTCCTTATCTTCATATGTGGATTGTACAAATGTCCCATACACCTGCAATTAGACAAAACACAAAAGTGTGTGAAGTATTTTTGTTCTGGATAACATAAATAGATTATTGAATAGTTTGCACTACAAATCACCTGACAAATATGCATATATGCAATATTTTTGGTCATATCCAAGGTAGTCATGTCCTCATCATCTTTCTTTGTAAGCTCATTGAGAGGTGCAGCAATGGTGCTGAAATCTCTCACAAAACGCCTATAGAATCCAGCGAGGCCAAGAAAACTCCTCACGTGTGTGACCGTTTTGGGCTGCGGCCAACTCTCAATAGCTTCAATCTTGGCTTTATCAACTTCAATTCCCTGTGGAGTAACAACATAGCCAAGAAAAGATACTCGGTCGGTGCAAAAGGTGCACTTCCCAAGGTTACCAAACAAACGTGCATCACGTAGAGCAATAAAAACAGCACGTAAATGTTCCAAATGTTCTTCCAAAGATCTGCTATAAATCAATATGTCATCAAAGTAAACTACCACAAATCGTCCAATGAAAGCACGTAAAACTTCGTTCATTAATCTCATGAAAGTACTAGGTGCATTAGTTAACCCAGAAGGCATGACTAACCACTCATATAATCCAAACTTAGTTTTAAATGATGTTTTCCATTCATCTCCCAATTTCATACGAATTTGATGGTAGCCACTACGCAAATCAACTTTGGAGAATATTGTAGAGCCACTCAATTCATCAAGCATATCATCTAGCCTAGGAATAGGATGACGATAACGAATAGTAATATTATTAATGCCTCTACAATCAACACACATACGTGATGTACCATCCTTTTTCGGCACTAGAATAATAGGAACAGCACAAGGACTAAGGGATTCGCGTATATAACCTTTGTCGAGAAGCTCTTGTACTTGACGCATAATCTCCTTCGTCTCCTCTGGATTGGTACGGTATGGTGCACGGTTTGGCAGTGAAGCACCGGGAATTAAGTCAATCTGATGCTCAATCCCTCGAATAGGCGGTAATCCCGGAGGCACGTCTTGTGGAAAAACGTCAGCGAACTCCTGCAAAATGTTAGTGACAGCAGGAGGCAAAGAGGAAGGCACGTCCTCGAATGAAAATAATGCCTCTTTGCACACAAAAGCATAGCAAACAGATTTGCTGAAATCTAGCTCATCAATATCAGATTTGGTGGCAAATAAACATGCACTTTTCAATTTAATTTCAGAAGCAACACTAGATGGTTTATTATTAGGCTTCATTTGTTGCTCAAATTCTTTTGCCACAATCTGATTTTCACTCTTATTCTTCTCCTGTTGTGCTTTATTAGCTCTATTAATATCATCTTTCAAAATGGAATCAGGAGTCATAGGAAGCAAAGTAATATTTTTATCCTTATGAACAAGAGTATAGTGATTGTTTCTACCATGGTGTACAGAATTTTTATCAAATTGCCATGGTCTACCAAGTAATAAGGAACATGCTTGTGATAGAGGCAAAGGTGTCCCGTCTTTCGATGAGATGGTGGATTTCGCTTTGGTCAAAGTCGACTTTGACGATCCGACTACGAACGTGCGAGGACGTCGCGCCTTAGCAATCGCTAAACCAACTCCGAGAGGTTATTGACCACGCCGGAGCACGATCAACCTGACCACGAGGGTCTGTTTCCTGCGAGCAAACGAAGAACAAGCAAGAAACTAAGATTGCAATCTGGATATTGCGAATATAAGATGGAAGCTTTATTGATCAAGGTGGGGTTCTGTGACGCCTTTGTCTGGTCGTTGAACACAAACGAAGTACGCGAAGTTGCAGCTATGGCGAACTTTTAATCTAAACAAAACCCAAAGTCTAAACGATGCCCTAAGGGCTGTATATATGGAGGAAGAGGGGGGAATTTCGTGGCCCTTGGTGGAGGGGTCCGAAATCAACCCTATCTCTTGTTTCCCCACACATACGGACTCTAAAAATAGCCTATACTTATGCATTTCGAAATTACATGGGCCTGGCCCAATAATAAGGTGACGCAGCACCTAAAATAGCCTCGGGACGAAATTTATGAAGTGGCATCTTGTATATTTCGTCCAAGGCTTCATGCACCCATTATGGTGGCTTCAAAGTCCTGAAATCATCACTTGTAACTCCGTTCTTGTTCCCCTTGCGCATGCCATCATCTCCATGCTTGTTCTTGCTCCAATGTTCATCCTTCTCCAAGCTAGGCCCTTCATTTGTAAGCAAAACAAATGTATCCAATTTAGGCAGCATCATATTCTCATGAACATTAAAATCATTACCAAGAAACGAAAGTACCTGGTAATTTAGTTGGCGTGCACGAGCTCTAGTAATTGGTCCAGTATGTATAGCAGCAGGGGCTGTGGGTGTAACAATTGTATTGATGTCCTCATCAAAAGTAGTGGGTAGCTCATCAGATGGTGCATTCAAATTGACAAGGCATTCATCATTCTCATGTAGAGATGGAAGATCAGTACCTTTGTCATTACCTCTTATGATCAACTCAGATGATGTAGCCACTCTCGGGGGCGATGTGTCACATGGTGGAGGTGATGTAGTCCTGACAACAACGGATGTGGTTGTCATAGTATGCCTAGTAGTTGAAGGAACAATCATATCAACTCTTGGAATGTGCACCGTGCGCTTGTTCTCCTCGTGGCCAACACGTTGTTTTATTTCCTGTTCAGCTTTGCAAGCAAGATGAAACAAATGGTTCATAGGATAACACTCTTCATGAATTAGTATCTCTTGAATATCACGGTTTAATCCTCCCCAAAATCTATCCATAAAATCATCTTCACTTTCTTCTAAAGAGGAATGCAACAAGGTAGTTTGTAAATCATCATAATATTTTGTTACAGTTTCACTACCTTGTTTTAAGTGTTGCAACTTCTTAATCATGTCACGAGTATAATAAGCAGGGACGAAAGTATGTCGCATGGCAAGTTTCAAATCATCCCAAGTAGTAGGTATATAATCAGGGTGTAACCGACAATATTCACTCCACCAAACCAAAGCATAACCAGTGAAAGAACCAACCGCAACCTTAACCTTTTTATGTTCATCGAAATTATGGGAAGCAAATATGTTTTTTATGTCGAACTCCCATTCAATATATAAAGCAGGTTTAAAATGGCCATTAAATGGTGGTATAGATACATTAACCTGATCATGTGCATTTGGATGTTTGTGCACCTCTCGTGACGGTTGTGGTATTTGCAAAGGTGGTGGCACGTCTCCCGCGATCGACAAAGCCCATGAATTGACTCTGGATCCTGTCATGATTAGTAGAACAAGAAACAAAACCCAAAAATAATGTTCCTATAACTACTAGGATGTGGTGGTAAAACGCTCACAGTAAAGCAAATATCAATGTCTTACAAGTTCTTACCATGCAGCAGGCGGTGATCGGCAACCAGCGGTGTCAAGTAACTCCGAATATTGAGTAAAGCGATTGCCAGAGGAGCGTACGTATACACGGTGTAGAAATATGTGGAGCTGGGTTGGCTATATATGGTAGCAAAAGATTAGCAATAATCAATTCAAAGATGCAATGTTGAATAAATGCTCAACGACGGTACTGTGCTGGTCCTAGGCTAGACCGTACTAGAGACGCGAGCCTAGAACACTAATGAGGTCACGGCGTAGCACAACTAGCATCAATGAAGGATACTAAGTAGCTCTTGACAGCAAGATATAAGTGAATATCACAACGGCAGTGAAGATAATGATGAAAAACAACTGCCAAGCAGGATATACAACAACTCTCTCTCCAACTTTCCTCTTGAAAAGTTTAAGACAATTTTCTGACAAATTCTTTCAAAGAATGCTATTAACTCAAGCTTTCCAATGCAAAAAGAATCACTCAATTCCGAGTTGATATGAGGAGTCAAAGAATTCTAAAACTGGCCTGAAAAATTGGAACAAGCTGTGTTCACGAACTTCGGAGGGCAAAAAGATCTATTTGGAAGCCGATTTTGAGGTGTCAAATATTGAACTAGCTTCTGCAACTATGTAGATGCGGCTCGTCGCTATCTTCAATTTGAGTACTCACGGAGCCAAAACGGACTTCGTATGAGGAAGATACACCTATTTTACTGAACAGTGCACAAAACAGATTCCAATCCGAATTCAGGTACGAGATTGATTCTAATAGATCCAATTTTTTTTCTTCTCTCTTTTTTTTCTTTTTTTTTCTTTCCTTTTTTTCTCTTTTTTTTCTATCTTTTTTTTTCTTTCCAAGACAAACTAGATAAGATGCAGATTGGATCAGGCGAAGATGTGAATGACCTCAACTATGATTATGACAATGAACAGTGCGTAGCACGTGGTGGAAATTAATAGATGGGATGGTGGACAGCGGAAGGAATAATGATGCAGCGGCGGCGTGACTAATGTGAACAGAACTCGAAACTCTAAAGGAACTAGACGCTAAGACCAGCAACTGACACGACGATGCAACCGATAATTCAACTATGCAAGCAATGAATAGAAAATTGCAAAGGCTCAGACTGGCTTGGATAAAGGATGAACAGATCTAACTTTTTTTTTGTGTGGCTTTTTCTTGGACAATAGGTAAGAAAATAAATCTAATCTAGGAAAACTGGAAATTCTCACCGAGCAACCTGAAAACTGATACCACTTGATAGAGGCGGGGGTGTCCCGATCTTTCATGAGATGATAACTATCGATTTGGTGGATACGACTTTGACGATCCGACTACAAACGTGCACGACGTTGCGCCTTAGCAATCGCTAAACCAATCTCCTGAGGTTACTGACGATGCTGGAAGCACGGTCAGCCTGACCACGAAGGTCTATTCCTGCAAGCAATCGAAGAACGAGCAAGAATATGATAAAGCAATCTGAATATTGCAAATATATATGAAGTATTGATAATGGTGGGGATCCGTAAGCGGTCTTGGTCTGGTCGTTGGACACAAACGAAGTACACGAAGTTGCGTTGGCTAACTTTTAACTAAACAAATCCCAACGAAAAGCTACTAGATGGATCTACTTATATAGGAGCAAGGGGTGACGGCCAAGGAGGTGGGAGGACGTCCCAAGGCATCCTAAAACTAAATCTAGGTCGTACAAGGCCAATGGGCCCAAGTGGAGGTGATGTAACACCTTTGGACTTCTAGTTTGACTCGGATTCTGCTGCAGCATCAGATTGTTTCGTCCACAACTCAACGCTCCGGACGAATTTGAAGGTGATTCCAATTGGGCTGGAAAGTGCACGAAATCTAGTTTCCAACAAAAAAAGAATCACCCAATTTGGAGTCCGTATGAAAAACTTGTGTGCGTTTTGAGTCAGGTGTGTCTGTGCAGTCCGAATCTGAATCCAGAACGTGAGAGACTTGGACTCTATCTTCTCTTGGGCCAAAAGTGACGTGAGAGAACTTTTTGGACAGCAAATAAACATCTCTTTCTTCCTTATCTTCATATGTGGATTGTACAAATGTCCCATACACCTGCAATTAGACAAAACACAAAAGTGTGTGAAGTATTTTTGTTCTGGATAACATAAATAGATTATTGAATAGTTTGCACTAGAAATCACCTGACAAATATGCATATATGCAATATTTTTGGTCATATCCAAGGTAGTCATGTCCTCATCAACGGCTGTAGGAGGCACCTGATTGAGGTGCTGGTGCAGTTGAAGTAGAAGATGCACGCGGTGTCCATGATGAAGGTCGGCCTGCAGAAAAGTTAGTTCGCGCCAATGCTTGTCGATCCTGCACTTCACGTTCAGCTTTACAAGCAAGATGGAATAAACGAGTGATATTAGTATACTCCTCATAGTCTAGAATGGTCTGAATCTCTCTATTTAATCCACCCAGAAAACGTGCAAGCATAGCTTCATTCTCCTCAACAATACCACATCGAATCATGCCAGTTTGTAATTCCTGATAATATTCTTCTACAGAATTTTTTCCTTGTCTTAAACGCTGCAATTTTTGAAGCAATTCATGTTGATAATATGGTGGAACCCAACGCGTACGCATAGCAGTTTTCAAAGCAGCCCAAGTAGTTGGAATAGGATATAATCTACAATGTTCAGACCACCAGACACATGCAAAACTAGTGAAAGCACAAACAACAGCAGCAACCCGTCTCTCCTCGGGATATTGTAAACATGTAAAACGTTGTTCAGTTTCTAACTCCCAAGTAAGATATATATCAGGAACATATCTACCCTCAAATGGTGGAATATTCAATTTCAGTTTAGGAATATGGACATCATCTCGTACCTGAGGTGGTGGTGCAGGCCTACCATTACGAATATATACCTGAGGTCGACCTGCTGGTGGTGGTGCTGGAGGTTGCACGTAGTTCTGATTTTGAGCAACCTCATCCTCGTAATCTCCCACATAATCATCCTCCTCCGCATCAGCAGCAGGAGCCACAGAAGTATCAACAGTAGCACCAACAGTTTGGCCAAACGCAAGAGGAACACGGCTCGCTCGGCGGAGGTCTATTTCGCGACGTGGAGGTAGTCGTTGTTGTTGTTGTTGGAGAGGTGCGTTAGGTGCAGCGGGTGGTGGTGGTGGAAGACGCGCGAGCAATTCATTAAACTTGTTATCGAGCTTTGTTTCGAACGGCTTCTCCATGCCATCTATCTTCTCCATGGCCTCTTCAAATCTGTTTAGCACGTCTTGCACCTGTTCACTCATCATTTGCTGAAATTTATCATGCAAATCCTTATTCGTCATGTTCTCCCAGTCAGTCTCGTCGGCTTGTGATCCTGGCATGGTTAGCAGCAATAGAAACACACAAGAATATGATCCTACAGACTACTAACAAGAGGTGGTGGTGGGTGTCACAAATCCGTCAAGCAAATCTCAAATTCTTACCAGTTCTTACCCAGCAGCAGGCGGTGATCGGCAACCGTTGTAGTCAAAAACTCTCAAAGCTTGGATAGAGCGATTACCAGGGAGAGTCAAACGCACGACGTAGATGTATGTGGAGCTGGGAAGGCTTATAGTATGGTAGCAAAAAGGGTCAGCAATAATCAATTCAGAGATGCAAAGTTGAATAAACTCTCAACGATGGTACTGTGCTGGTCCTAGGCTAGACTGTGCTAGAGACGCGAGCCTAGAATACCAACAAAATCACGGCGCGGCACGTAAACAAGGGAAAAGCACACTCTGGAAAAAAAAAATTCGCTCTTTTTTTTTGCGCTGCTTTTTTTTTGCGAAAAATCACTATAATGGCGAGTGTCTCAGAACTCTTCCTAGCTCAAACTGACAGGATGGGCATGAAATTTTTTCGACCAAATTTTTTTTTTGACTGCCCGGACCCAAAAACTGGAAACGGGTCAAAAAAAACTTCCTAGAATGGCACCTCTCTCAAAACACTCAGAAACACCTAAAAATAGGATAGCCAGAATTTTTTTCGAAAAATGCGTTTTCGAAAAATTTTGGGCCTAAACGGAGCGTGGTTTCCGGACTCTTTTTTTTCCGAAACCTACTCCGGCAAGGAAACACGAATCGGAATCTAGACGGATCTCGAAAACAAACCTAATATGACAAGAACTCGGATTGGTGGTGGATATATGGTGGTAGATGGCAGCGGTGGTGGTATATGACAGCTGTGGTGGTATATGGATACGGATTCGAAGCGGTGGCGGATAAGCGGTGGTGGTAGATGGCAGGCGTGACGATGATGGTGCGGCGGCGGCGTGACAACTTATGACCAGAACTCAAAACTCTAAAAGACTAGACTCTAAGACCAGCAACTAGACACGACGATGCAACCGCAAATTCAACAAAGCAAAACCCTAAAAAGATTATGCAAAGGCTCAGATTGGTTCGGATATGATGAACTAACCCGAATTTTTTTTGTGGCTTTTTCGTGGACTATAGGTATGAAGAACAGACTCGATCCAAACTACGAAAAACTGTAAAATCTCATCGAGCAACCTGGAAATCTGATACCACTTGATAGAGGCAAAGGTGTCCCGTCTTTCGATGAGATGATGGATATCGCTTTGGTGGCAGTCGACTTTGACGATCCAACTACGAACGTGCGAGGACGTCGCGCCTTAGCAATCGCTAAACCAACTCCGAGAGGTTATTGACCACGCCGGAGCACGATCAACCTGACCTCGAGGGTCTGCTTCCTGCGAGCAAACGAAGAACAAGCAAGAAACTGAGGTTGCAATCTGGATATTGCGAATATAAGATGAAAGCTTTATTGATCAAGGTGGGGTTCTGTGACGCCTTTGTCTGGTCGTTGAACACAAACGAAGTACGCGAAGTTGCAGCTATGGCGAACTTTTAATCTAAACAAAACCCAAAGTCTAAACGATGCCCTAAGGGCTGTATATATGGAGGAAGAGGGGGGGAATTTCGTGGCCCTTGGTGGAGGGGTCCAAAATCAACCCTATCTCTTGTTTCCCCACACATA
The DNA here is from genome assembly GCF_002162155.2 of Triticum dicoccoides. Taxonomy (NCBI): domain Eukaryota; kingdom Viridiplantae; phylum Streptophyta; class Magnoliopsida; order Poales; family Poaceae; genus Triticum; species Triticum dicoccoides. The sequence goes on along the minus strand of NW_021293810.1, from coordinate 47,498 downwards.
CGGACTCTAAGAATAGCCTATACTTATGTATTTCGAAATTACATGGGCCTGGCCCAATAATAAGGTGACGCAGCACCTAAAATAGCCTCGGGATGAAATTTATGAAGTGGCATCTTGTATATTTCGTCCAAGGCTTCATGCACCCATTATGGTGGCTTCAAAGTCCTGAAATCATCACTTGTAACTCCGTTCTTGTTCCCCTTGCGCATGCCATCATCTCCATGCTTGTTCTTGCTCCAATGTTCATCCTTCTCCAAGCTAGGCCCTTCATTTGTAAGCAAAACAAATGTATCCAATTTAGGCAGCATCATTTTCTCATGAACATTAGAATCATTACCAAGAAACGAAAGTACCTGGTAATTTAGTTGGTGTGCACGAGCTCTTGTAATTGGTCCAGTATGTATAGCAGCAGGGGCTGTGGGTGTAACAATTGTATTGATGTCCTCATCAGCGTGCTACCCACCGTTCATTGTCATAATCATAGTTGAGATCATTCACATCTTCGCTTGATCCAATCTCCATCTTATCTAGTTTGTTTGGAACGAGAGAGAGAGAGAGTGAAAAGAAAAGTAAAAAAAAAGTCGGAGAGAAAAAAGGAAAAAAAGTGTGAGGAAAAAAAAGAGAGAAGAAAAAAAAACAAAATTTGGATCTATCTAGAGTCAATCTCGTAGTTGAATTCGGATTGGAATCTGTTTTGTGCACTGTTTAGTAAAACAAGCATAACTTCCTCATACGAAGTCCATTTTGGCTCCACAAGTACTCAAATTAAAGCTAGCGACTAGACGCATCTGAATAGTTACAAAAGCAAGTTCAATATTTGGCGCCTCAAAATCAGCTTCTAAATAGGTCTTTTTGTCCTCCAAAGTTCGCGCATACAGTTTCTTCCAGTTTTTCAGGCCAGTTTTAAAATTCTTTGACTCCTCGTATCAATTCGGAATTGAGTGATTCTTTTTGCATTAGAAAGCTTGAGTTAGTAGCAAACTTTTCAAGAGGAAAGTTGGAGAGAGAGTTGTTATATATCCTGCTTGGCAGTTGTTATTCATCATTATCTTTACTGCCGTTGTGATCTTCACTTATATCTTGCTGTACAGAGCTACTTATCCTTCATTGATGCTAGTTGTGCTATGCCGTGACCTCATTAGTGTTCTAGGCTCGCGTCTCTAGTCTGGTCTAGCCTAGGACCAGCACAGCACCATCGTTGAGCGTTTATTCAACATTGCATCTTTGAATTGATTATTGCTAATCTTTTGCTACCATATATAGCCAATCCAGCTCCACATATTTCTACACCGTGTACACGTACGTTCCCCTGGCAATCGCTTTACACAATCTTCGGAGTTATTTGACACCGCTGGTTGCCTGTCACCACCTGTCGCATGGTAAGAACTTGTAAGATATTGATATTTGCTTTACTGTGAGCATGTTACAACCACATCCTAGTTGTTCATAGGAACATTATTCTCGAATTTTGTTTCTTGTTTCTACTAATCATGACAGGTTCCGGAGAAAGAAGTTCTTGGACGACGAACACATCTTCACCATCACGAGAGTTGGGACAACACACACAAGCACATGGTCAGGTTATCTCTTTACCATCATTTGAGGGTAGATTTAATCCTGCTATTTATCTAGATTGAGAGCTTGAAGTAGAACAAGTTTTTAGTTACCATGACTTTTCTGAACTTGAGCTAGTACGAGCTGCCACTAGAGCATTTACTGGTTTTGCTTCTGTTTGGTGGATTGTGCATTGTAAGAAAAACATTGATAACCAACCCAAAACTTGGAATAATTTGAAACATGTAATGAGACAACAATTTTTCCCTCCTTACTATCGTCGTGAATTGCTTCGCAAATTTGAACAATTTAAACAAGGCAATAACACTGTTCATGCTTACTACCAAGAATTCAAATCTTATATGCATCGTTGTGACACAGAAGAATCTGAGCATGATACAATGAATAGATTTTTTTGGTGGTTTGAACCATGATATTCAGGCAAGATTTAGGTATATTCCTCGTTGCATTACTGGTCTGTATGTTCGTGCCTGTACCTTTGAGAGACAGTTACAGGAGGATGCATTGGGTGACTACAACAACTACTATTCCAACTCATGCTCACTACCATCGGTTGATTCCTCCACCGTTGCACCTACTAGAGCATTCACACCTCAGATTGTGAGTGCGACATCATCTCAAGTGTATGGTACATTGTCATTGTCCATACCGACATCAGCTACGTCTTTGCGACAAGGTAATAGTAAATATATTGATGATATAACTTCACATGAGAATGATGCATCCCTAATTAACTTAGAAACATCATGTGTTGAGTTACCTGTTGATTTGAGCACGCCACCTATTTTAGAGAATCATGTTACTATCATGAATGTATCATGTGATCAAACAACTGAAATACCAACAATTTTGAGTGCACCCATTGAATTAACTATTGATGCAAAAGAACCAATGTTTAATCATTTTGATATGACCTCTAATCTTGGTGATGATTCTGTGTCCAATGACTTACTGCATGTTTGCTTATTTAAGCATGTTCTCGCATGTAAATTTGATGCAAGTAAGGTTTATTCACCAATGTTGGGATGGTTTAATGATGAATATTGCCAATCTTTTGATAGGAATAAGAGCTTCACTTATATGTGCAAACTGAGTTGCAATATTTTCATGCCTTCTACTTATGATAATATTTTGGCTTTATATTTTATGATCTATGAAAGTTACTCATGTATACATGTGTCATATGTGCAAAAGTCAAGGGAAGAAAAAATGGATGACATATACATATACAACATGTATACTTTGTCTCTTTTGTTAGCCACATTCCAGATTAAGCAACGCCGAGGACGGCTTTGTTTTCAAAAAGGGGAGGATGATGAGGACATGACTACCTTGGATACGACCAAAAATATTGCATACATGCATATTTGTCAGGTGATTTCTAGTGCAAACTATTCAATAATCTATTTATGTTATCCAGAACAAAAATACTTCACACACTTTTGTGTTTTGTCTAATTGCAGGTGTATGGGACATTTGTACAATTCACATATGAAGATAAGGGAGAAAGAGATGTTTAAGTGCTGTTCAAAAAGTTCTCTCACGTCACTTTTGGACCAAGAGAAGATAGAGTCCAAGTCTCTCACGTTCTGGATTTAGATTCGGACTGCACAGACATACCTGACTCAAAACGGCAACAACTTTTCCATACGGACTCCGAATTGGGTGATTCTTTTTTTGTTGGATTCTAGATTTTGTGCTCTTTCCAGCCCAATTGGATTCACCTTCAAATTCGTCCGGAGCGTTGAGATATCGACGAAACAATCAGACGCTGCAACAGAATCCGAGTCAAATAACAAGTCCAAAGGTGTTGCATCACCTCCACTTGGGCCCATTGGCCTTGTACGACCTAGGGTTAGTTTCAGGCTGCCTTGGGATGTCCTCCCACCTCCTAGGCCGCCACCCCTTACTCCTATATAAGTAGATCCATCTAGTAGCTTTTTCCTGGGGATTTGTTTAGTTAAAAGTTAGCCATTGCAACTTCGTGTACTTCGTTTGTGTCCAACGACCAGACCAAGACCGCTTCCGGATCCCCACCATTATCAATACTTCATATATATTTGCAATATTCAGATTGCTTTATCATATTCTTGCTCGTTCTTCGATTGCTTGCAGGAATAGACCTTCGTGGTTAGGCTGACCGTGCTTCCAGCATCGTCAGTAACCTCAGGAGATTGGTTTAGCGATTGCTAAGGCGCAACTCGTGCACGTTTGTAGTCGGATTGTCAAAGTCGTCACCATCAAATCGATAGTTATCATCTCATCGAAAGATCGAGACCCTCGCCTCTGATACTACTTGATAGAGGCGAGGGTCCCGATCTTTCGATGAGATGATAACTATCAATTTGGTGGATACGACTTTGATGATCCGACTACAAATGTGCACGAGTTGCGCCTTAGCAATCGCTAAACCAATCTCCTGAGGTTACTGACGATGCTGGAAGCACGGTCAGCCTGACCACGAAGGTCTATTCCTGCAAGAAATCGAAGAACGAGCAAGAATATGATAAAGCAATCTGAATATTGCAAATATATATGAAGTATTGATAATGGTGGGGATCCGGAAGCGGTCTTGGTCTGGTCGTTGGACACAAACGAAGTACACGAAGTTGCAATGGCTAACTTTTAACTAAACAAATCCCCAGGGAAAAGCTACTAGATGGATCTACTTATATAGGAGCAAGGGGTGGCGGCCTAGGAGGTGGGAGGACGTCCCAAGGCAGCCTAAAACTAACCCTAGGTCGTACAAGGCCAATGGGCCCAAGTGGAGGTGATGCAACACCTTTGGACTTGTTGTGTGACTCGGATTCTGCTGCAACGTCTGATTGTTTCGTCGATATCTCAACGCTCCGGACGAATTTAAAGGTGAATCCAATTGGGCTGGAAAGAGCACAAAATCTAGAATCCAACAAAAAACGAATCACCCAATTCGGAGTCCGTATGGAAAAGTTGTTGCCGTTTTGAGTCAGGTATGTCTGTGCAGTCCGAATCTGAATCCAGAACGTGAGAGACTTGGACTCTATCTTCTCTTGGCCCAAAAGTGACGTGAGAGAACTTTTTGAACAGCACTTAAACATCTCTTTCTCCCTTATCTTCATATGTGAATTGTACAAATGTCTCATACACCTGCAATTAGACAAAACACAAAAGTGTGTGAAGTATTTTTGTTCTGGATAACATAAATAGATTATTGAATAGTTTGCACTAGAAATCACCTGACAAATATGCATGTATGCAATATTTTTGGTCGTATCCAAGGTAGTCATGTCCTCATCATCCGCTGCACCTAACGCACCTCTCCAACAACAACAACAACGACTACCTCCACGTCGTGAAATAGACCTCCGCCGAGCGAGCCGTGTTCCTCTTGCGTTTGGTCAAACTGTTGGTGCTGCTGTTGATACTTCTGTGGCTCCTGCTGCTGATGCGGAGGAGGATGATTATGTGGGAGATTACGAGGATGAGGTTGCTCAAAATCAGAACTACTTGCAACCACCAGCACCACCACCAGCAGGTCGACCTCAGGTATATATTCGTAATGGTAGGCCTGCACCACCACCTCAGGTACGAGATGATGTCCATATTCCTAAACTGAAATTGAATATTCCACCATTTGAGGGTAGATATGTTCCTGATATATATCTTACTTGGGAGTTAGAAACTGAACAACGTTTTACATGTTTAGAATATCCCGAGGAGAGACGGGTTGCTGCTGCTGTTTGTGCTTTCACTAGTTTTGCATGTGTCTGGTGGTCTGAACATTGTAGATTATATCCTATTCCAACTACTTGGGCTGCTTTGAAAACTGCTATGCGTACGCGTTGGGTTCCACCATATTATCAACGTGAATTGCTTCAAAAATTGCAGCGTTTAAGACAAGGAAAAAATTCTGTAGAAGAATATTATCAGGAATTACAAACTGGCATGATTCGATGTGGTATTGTTGAGGAGAATGAAGCTATGCTTGCACGTTTTCTGGGTGGGTTAAATAGAGAGATTCAGACAATTCTAGACTATAAGGAGTATACTAATATCACTCGTTTATTCCATCTTGCTTGTAAAGCTGAACGTGAAGTGCAGGATCGACAAGCATTGGCGTGAACTAACTTTTCTGCAGGCCGACCTTCATCATGGACACCGCGTGCATCTTCTACTTCAACTGCACCAGCACCTCAATCAGGTGCCTCCTACAGCCGTGATACAAGAAAACAGGAACAACCACCATTATCTGCCAAGAGCGCACCTGCCGGGCCTGCACAGAGTTCTTCTTCTTCCAGGGCATCAACAGGGCACACAAGTGATATTATTTGTCGTTGTTGTAAGGGAGGAGGTCATTATGCGAGAGAATGCAAATCTCCGCGTGTGATGATTGCTACCGAGGGTGGTGGATATGAGTCCGCTAATGACTATGATGAGGAGACATTGGCTCTTATTACACGTGAAGAACATGGTGGAGATGATTCTGATCATGAGACGCAATACATGGCTCCTGAAGATGCTGACAGGTATGAATGTTTAGTTGCTCAACGTGTTTTGAGTGTGCAGGTCACACAAGCTGAGCAAAATCAAAGGCACAATTTGTTCCATACCAAGGGAGTTGTGAAGGAACGTTCTGTGCGCGTCATAATAGACGGAGGGAGCTGCAACAACTTGGCTAGCATGGTGATAGAGGCTAAGGTGTCCCTTCTTTCGATGAGATGATGGATATCGCTTTGGTGGCAGTCGACTTTGACGATCCGACTACGAACGTGCGAGGACGTCGCGCCTTAGCAATCGCTAAACCAACTCCGAGAGGTTATTGACCACGCCGGAGCACGATCAACCTGACCACGAGGGTCTATTTCCTGCGAGCAAACGAAGAACAAGCAAGAAACTGAGATTGCAATCTGGATATTGCGAATATAAGATGAAAGCTTTATTGATCAAGGTGGGGTTCTGTGACGCCTTTGTCTGGTCGTTGAACACAAATGAAGTACGCGAAGTTGCAGCTATGGCGAAATTTTAATCTAAACAAAACCCCCAAAGTCTAAACGATGCCCTAAGGGCTGTATATATGGAGGAAGAGGGGGGAATTTCGTGGCCCTTGGTGGAGGGGTCCGAAATCAACCCTATCTCTTGTTTCCCCACACATACGGACTCTAAAAATAGCCTATACTTATGTATTTCGAAATTACATGGGCCTGGCCCAATAATAAGGTGACGCAGCACCTAAAATAGCCTTGGGACGAAATTTATGAAGTGGCATCTTGTATATTTCGTCCAAGGCTTCATGCACCCATTATGGTGGCTTCAAAGTCCTGAAATCATCACTTGTAACTCCGTTCTTGTTCCCCTTGCGCATAGCATCATCTCCATGCTTGTTCTTGCTCCAATGTTCATCCTTCTCCAAGCTAGGCCCTTCATTTGTAAGCAAAACAAATGTATCCAATTTAGGCAGTATCATATTCTCATGAACATTAGAATCATTACCAAGAAACGGAAGTACCTAATAATTTAATTGGCGTGCGCGAGCTCTAGTAATTGGTCCTGTATATGTAGCAGTAGGGGCTGTGGGTGTAACAATGGTATTGATGTCCTCATCATCCTCCCCTTCTTGAAATGAAGTCGTCCTCGACGGAAGCTCATCTTCCTCACCCAAATAAGGCTTCAAATCTGCAATGTTAAAAGTGGGACTAACCCCAAAATCTGCAGGCAGCTCCAGTTTATATGCATTACCATTTATTTTCTCTAACACCTTAAAGGGACCATCAGCACGTGGCATTAACTTTGATTTGCGCAAATCAGGAAATCTATCCTTACGCAAATGTAACCAAACAAGATCTCCAGGTGCAAACACAACATGTTTTCTACCCTTATCTCCAGCAAGTTTATATTTAGCATTCATACGCTCAATGTTTTCCTTAGTTAACTCATGCATTTTTAAAATCAATTCAGCATGTTGTTTAGCATCAAAATTAACCTTCTCCGAAGATGGAAGAGGCAACAAATCAATAGGTGCACGAGGTAGGAAACCATACACAACTTCAAAAGGGCACATCTTAGTAGTAGAATGCAATGAACGATTATAAGCAAATTCAATATGAGGCAGGCATTTCTCCCACATTTTCTTATTATTCTTTAAAACAGCCCTAAGCATAGTAGACAACGTTCTATTGACTACTTCAGTTTGTCCATCAGTTTGGGGGTGACAAGTAGTACTAAAAAGCAGTTTAGTCCCCAATTGATGAGGACATGACTACCTTGGATATGACCAAAAATATTGCATATATGCATATTTGTCAGGTGATTTCTAGTGCAAACTATTCAATAATCTATTTATGTTATCCAGAACAAAAATACTTCACACACTTTTGTGTTTTGTCTAATTGCAGGTGTATGGGACATTTGTACAATCCACATATGAAGATAAGGAAGAAAGAGATGTTTATTTGCTGTCCAAAAAGTTCTCTCACGTCACTTTTGGCCCAAGAGAAGATAGAGTCCAAGTCTCTCACGTTCTGGATTCAGATTCGGACTGCACAGACATACCTGACTCAAAACGCACACAAGTTTTTCATACGGACTCCGAATTGGATGATTCTTTTTTGTTGGAAACTAGATTTCGTGCACTTTCCAACCCAATTGGAATCACCTTCAAATTCGTCCGGAGCGTTGAGTTGTGGACGAAACAATCTGATGCTGCAGCAGAATCCGAGTCAAACTACAAGTCCAAAGGTGTTACATCACCTCCACTTGGGCCCATTGGCCTTGTACGACCTAGATTTAGTTTTAGGCTGCCTTGGGACGTCCTCCCACCTCCTTGGCCGCCACCCCTTGCTCCTATATAAGTAGATCCATCTAGTAGCTTTTCCTTGGGATTTGTTTAGTTAAAAGTAAGCCATTGCAACTTCGTGTACTTCGTTTGTGTCCAACGACCAGACCAAGACCGCTTACGGATCCCCACCATTATCAATACCTCATATATATTTGCAATATTCAGATTGCTTTATCATATTCTTGCTCGTTCTTCGATTGCTTGCAGGAATAGACCTTCGTGGTCAGGCTGACCGTGCTTCCGGCATCGTCAGTAACCTCAGGAGATTGGTTTAGCGATTGCTAAGGCGCAACGTCGTGCACGTTTGTAGTCAGATTGTCAAAGTCGTCTCCACCAAATCGATAGTTACCATCTCATCGAAAGATCGGGACACCCCCGCCTCTATCAAGTGGTATCACACTTTCTTCTAAAGAGGAATGCAACAAGGTAGTTTGTAAATCATCATAATATTTTGTTACAGTTTCACTACCTTGTTTTAAGTGTTGCAACTTCTTAATCATGTCACGAGTATAATAAGCAGGGACGAAAGTATGTCGCATGGCAAGTTTCAAATCATCCCAAGTAGTAGGTATATAATCAGGGTGTAACCGACAATATTCACTCCACCAAACCAAAGCATAACCAGTGAAAGAACCAACCGCAACCTTAACCTTTTTATGTTCATTGAAATTATGGGAAGCAAATATATTTTTTATGTCGAACTCCCATTCAATATATAAAGCAGGTTTAAAACGGCCATTAAATGGTGGTATAGATACATTAACCTGATCATGTGCATTTGGATGTTTGTGCATCTCTCGTGACGGTTGTGGTATTTGCAAAGGTGGTGGCACGTCTCCCGCGATCGACAAAGCCCATGAATTGACTCTGGATCCTGTCATGATTAGTAGAACAAGAAATAAAACCCAAAAATAATGTTCCTATAACTACTAGGATGTGGTGGTAAAACGCTCACAGTAAAGCAAATATCAATGTCTTACAAGTTCTTACCATGCAGCAGGCGGTGATCGGCAACCAGCGGTGTCAAGTAACTCGGAATATTGAGTAAAGCGATTGCCAGGGGAGCGTACGTATACACGGTGTAGAAATATGTGGAGCTGGGTTGGCTATATATGGTAGCAAAAGATTAGCAATAATCAATTCAAAGATGCAATGTTGAATAAACGCTCAACGACGGTACTGTGCTGGTCCTAGGCTAGACCGGACTAGAGACGCGAGCCTAGAACACTAATGAGGTCATGGCGTAGCACAACTAGCATCAATGAAGGATACTAAGTAGCTCTTGACAGCAAGATATAAGTGAAGATCACAACGGCAGTGAAGATAATGATGAAAAACAACTGCCAAGCAGGATATACAACAACTCTCTCTCCAACTTTCCTCTTGAAAAGTTTGAGACAATTTTCTGATAAATTCTTTCAAAGAATGCTACTAACTCAAGCTTTCCAATGCAAAAAGAATCACTCAATTCCGAGTTGATATGAGGAGTCAAAAAATTCTAAAACTGGCCTGAAAAATTGGAACAAGCTGTGTTCACGAACTTCGGAGGGCAAAAAGACCTATTTAGAAGCCGATTTTGAGGTGTCAAATATTGAACATGCTTCTGCAACTATTTAGATGCGGCTCGTCGCTAGCTTCAATTTGAGTACTCACGGAGCCAAAACGGACTTCGTATGAGGAAGATACACCTGTTTTACTGAACAGTGCGCAAAACAGATTCCAATCCGAATTCAACTACGAGATTGAGTCTAGATAGATCCGAATTTTGTTTTCTTTTCTCCTCTTTTTTTTTCTCACACTTTTTTTCTTTTCCTTTCTTTTTTTTCTATGACTTTTTTTTACTTTTTTTTTCTCTCGTTTTTTTTCTCTATCTTTTTTTCTCTCTCCCTGTTTCCAAAAAAAACTAGATAAGATGTAGATTGGATCAAGCGAAGATGGGAACGATCTCAACTATGATTATGACAATGAACGGTGGGTAGCACGTGGAGGAAATTGATGGATGAGTGGTGGACAGCGGAAGGGATAACGATGCAGCGGCGACGTGACTAATGTGAACAGAACTCGAAACTCTAAACGACCTAGACACTAAGACCGGCAACTCGACACGACGATGCAACCGATAATTCAACTATGCAAGCAATGAAAAGAAAATTGCAAAGGCTCGGACTGGCTTGGACAAAGGATGAATAGATCTAACTCTTTTTTGTGGATTTTTCTTGGACAATAGGTAAGAAAATAAATCTAATCTAGAAAAACTGGAAATTCTCACCGAGCAACCTGAAAACTGATACCACTTGATAGAGGCGGGGGTGTCCCGATCTTTCGATGAGATGGTAACTATCGATTTGGTGGAGACGACTTTGACAATCCGACTACAAACGTGCACGACGTTGCGCCTTAGCAATCGCTAAACCAATCTCCTGAGGTTACTGACGATGCCGGAAGCACAGTCAGCCTGACCACGAAGGTCTATTCCTTCAAGCAATCGAAGAACGAGCAAGAATATGATAAAGCAATCTGAATATTGCAAATATATATGAGGTATTGATAATGGTGGGGATCCGTAAGCGGTCTTGGTCTGGTCGTTGGACACAAACGAAGTACACGAAGTTGCAATGGCTAACTTTTAACTAAACAAATCCCAAGGAAAAGCTACTAGATGGATCTACTTATATAGGAGCAAGGGGTGGCGGCCAAGGAGGTGGGAGGACGTCCCAAGGCAGCCTAAAACTAAATCTAGGTCGTACAAGGCCAATGGGCCCAAGTGGAGGTGATGTAACACCTTTGGACTTGTAGTTTGACTCGGATTCTGCTGCAGCATCAGATTGTTTCGTCCACAACTCAACGCTCCGGACGAATTTGAAGGTGATTCCAATCTGGTTGGAAAGTGCACGAAATCTAGTTTCCAACAAAAAAGAATCATCCAATTCGGAGTCCGTATGAAAAACTTGTGTGCGTTTTGAGTCAGGTATGTCTGTGCAGTCCGAATCTGAATCCAGAACGTGAGAGACTTGGACTCTATCTTCTCTTGGGCCAAAAGTGACGTGAGAGAACTTTTTGGACAGCAAATAAACATCTCTTTCTTCCTTATCTTCATATGTGGATTGTACAAATGTCCCATACACCTGCAATTAGACAAAACACAAAAGTGTGTGAAGTATTTTTGTTCTGGATAACATAAATAGATTATTGAATAGTTTGCACTAGAAATCACCTGACAAATATGCATATATGCAATATTTTTGGTCATATCCAAGGTAGTCATGTCCTCATCACCAACTTAGCCCATAAACATCTCCAAAAGTGGCTAAGAAATTTAGTATCACGATCTGAAACAATAGTATTTGGCACACCATGCAAGCGAATAATTTCACGAAAGAACAAATCAGCAACATTAACAACATCATCGCTTTTATGACATGGTATAAAGTGTGCCATTTTCGAGAATCTATCCACGACAACAAATATGCTATCCCTCCCCTTCTTTGTTCGAGGTAAACCTAAAACAAAGTCCATAGATATATCCTCCCAAGGAACACTAGGTACAGGCAAAGGCATATATAAACCATGAGGATTGAGTCGTGACTTAGCTTTTTGACATGTAGTGCATCGAGCAATAAAACGCTCAACATCCCGTCTCATCTTTGGCCAAAAGAAATGTGTAGCAAGTACGTCCTCCGTCTTTTTCACGCCAAAGTGTCCCATTAATCCTCCTCCATGCGCCTCCTGCAACAACAAAAGACGAACGGAGCTAGCTGGAATGCATAGCTTGTTAGCACGAAACACAAATCCATCGTTAACGACAAACTTGTTCCACATTCTTCCTTCTTTACAATTCTGCATTACATCTTTAAAATCAGCATCATGCACATATTGATCTTTGATGGTCTCCAAACCAAATATTTTGAAGTCAAGTTGTGAAAGCAGAGTATAGCGACGAGACAATGCATCAGCAATAACATTTTCTTTTCCCTTCTTGTGTTTAATGACATAAGGGAAAGTCTCAATGAATTCAACCCATTTAGCATGTCTACGATTCAGTTTAGCTTGACTTTTAATATGTTTCAAAGATTCATGATCAGAATGTATAACAAATTCTTTGGGCCATAAATAATGTTGCCATGTTTCTAAAGTCCGAACAAGAGCATATAATTCTTTATCATAAGTAGAATAATTCAGACTAGGCCCACTCAATTTTTCAGAAAAGTATGCAACAGGTTTGCCATCTTGTAATAACACACCTCCTAATCCAATTCCACTAGCATCACATTCAATGATGAGGACATGACTACCTTGGATATGACCAAAAATATTGCATATATGCATATTTGTCAGGTGATTTCTAGTGCAAACTATTCAATAATCTATTTATGTTATCCAGAACAAAAATACTTCACACACTTTTGTGTTTTGTCTAATTGCAGGTGTATGGGACATTTGTACAATCCACATATGAAGATAAGGAAGAAAGAGATGTTTATTTGCTGTCCAAAAAGTTCTCTCACGTCACTTTTGGCCCAAGAGAAGATAGAGTCCAAGTCTCTCACGTTCTGGATTCAGATTCGGACTGCACAGACATACCTGACTCAAAACGCACACAAGTTTTTCATACGGACTCCGAATTGGGTGATTCTTTTTTTGTTGGAAACTAGATTTCGTGCACTTTCCAACCCAATTGGAATCACCTTCAAATTCGTCCGGAGCGTTGAGTTGTGGACGAAACAATTTGATGCTGCAGCAGAATCCGAGTCAAACTACAAGTCCAAAGGTGTTACATCACCTCCACTTGGGCCCATTGGCCTTGTACGACCTAGATTTAGTTTTAGGCTGCCTTGGGACGTCCTCCCACCTCCTTGGCCGCCACCCCTTGCTCCTATATAAGTAGATCCATCTAGTAGCTTTTCCTTGGGATTTGTTTAGTTAAAAGTTAGCCATTGCAACTTCGTGTACTTCGTTTGTGTCCAACGACCAGACCAAGACCGCTTACGGATCCCCACCTTTATCAATACTTCATATATACTCGCAATATTCAGATTGTTTTTATCATATTCTTGCTTGTTCTTCGATTGCTTGCAGGAATAGACCTTCGTGGTCAGGTTGATTGTGCTCCGGCGTGGTCAATAACCTCTCGGAGTTGGTTTAGCGATTGCTAAGGCGCAACGTCGTGCACGTTTGTAGTCGGATCGTCAAAGTCGTCTCCACCAAATCGATAGTTATCATCTCATCGAAAGATCGGGACACCCCCGCCTCTACCAGTGTCCCATTAATCCTCCTCCATGCGCCTCCTGCAACAACAAAAGACGAACGGAGCTAGCTGGAATGCATAGCTTGTTAGCACGAAACACAAATCCATCGTTAACAACAAACTTGTTCCACATTCTTCCTTCTTTACAATTCTGCATTACATCTTTAAAATCAGCATCATGCACATATTGATCTTTGATGGTCTCCAAACCAAATATTTTGAAGTCAAGTTGTGAAAGCATAGTATAGCGACGAGACAATGCATCAGCAATAACATTTTCTTTTCCCTTCTTGTGTTTAATGACATAAGGGAAAGTCTCAATGAATTCAACCCATTTAGCATGTCTACGATTCAGTTTAGCTTGACTTTTAATATGTTTCAAAGATTCATGATCAGAATGTATAACAAATTCTTTGGGCCATAAATAATGTTGCCATGTTTCTAAAATCCGAACAAGAGCATATAATTCTTTATCATAAGTAGAATAATTCAGACTAGGCCCACTCAATTTTTCAGAAAAGTATGCAACAGGTTTGCCATCTTGTAATAACACACCTCCTAATCCAATTCCACTAGCATCACATTCAAGCTCAAAAGTCTTATTAAAATCAGGAAGTTGGAGTAAAGGAGCATGTGTTAACTTATCTTTCAATACCGTGAAGGCTTCTTCCTGTGCGGTACCCCAAAGAAAAGGCACATCTTTCTTTGTAAGCTCATTGAGAGGTGCAGCAATGGTGCTGAAATCTCTCACAAAACGCCTATTGAATCCAGCGAGGCCAAGAAAACTCCTCACTTGTGTGACCGTTTTGGGCTGCGGCCAACTCTCAATAGCTTCAATCTTGGCTTTATCAACTTCAATTCCCTGTGGAGTAACAACATAGCCAAGAAAAGATACTCGGTCGGTGCAAAAGGTGCACTTCCCAAGGTTACCAAACAAACGTGCATCACGTAGAGCAATAAAAACAGCACGTAAATGTTCCAAATGTTCTTCCAAAGATCTGCTATAAATCAATATGTCATCAAAGTAAACTACCACAAATCGTCCAATGAAAGCACGTAAAACTTCGTTCATTAATCTCATGAAAGTACTAGGTGCATTAGTTAACCCCAAAGGCATGACTAACCACTCATATAATCCAAACTTAGTTTTAAATGTTGTTTTCCATTCATCTCCCAATTTCATACGAATTTGATGGTAGCCACTACGCAAATCAACTTTGGAGAATATTGTAGAGCCACTCAATTCATCAAGCATATCATCTAGCCTAGGAATAGGATGACGATAACTGATGAGGACATGACTATCTTGGATATGACCAAAAATATTGCATATATGCATATTTGTCAGGTGATTTCTAGTGCAAACTATTCAATAATCTATTTATGTTATCCAGAACAAAAATACTTCACACACTTTTGGGTTTTGTTTCTTGTTCTACTAATCATGACAGGATCCAGAGTCAATTCATGGGCTTTGTCGATCGCGGGAGACGTGCCACCACCTTTGCAAATACCACAACCGTCACGAGAGGTGCACAAACATCCAAATGCACATGATCAGGTTAATGTATCTATACCACCATTTAATGGCCGTTTTAAACCTGCTTTATATATTGAATGGGAGTTCGACATAAAAAATATATTTGCTTCCCATAATTTCGATGAACATAAAAAGGTTAAGGTTGTGGTTGGTTCTTTCACTGGTTATGCTTTGGTTTGGTGGAGTGAATATTGTCGGTTACACCCTGATTATATACGTACTACTTGGGATGATTTGAAACTTGCCATGCGACATACTTTCGTCCCTGCTTATTATACTCGTGACATGATTAAGAAGTTGCAACACTTAAAACAAGGTAGTGAAACTGTAACAAAATATTATGATGATTTACAAACTACCTTGTTGCATTCCTCTTTAGAAGAAAGTGAAGATGATTTTATGGATAGATTTTGGGGAGGATTAAACCGTGATATTCAAGAGATACTAATTCATGAAGAGTGTTATCCTATGGACCATTTGTTTCATCTTGCTTGCAAAGCTGAACAGGAAATAAAACGACGTGTTGGCCACGAGGAGAACAAGCGCACGGTGCACATTCCAAGAGTTGATATGATTGTTCCTTCAACTACTAGGCATACTATGACAACCACATCCATTGTTATCAGGACTACATCGCCTCCACCATGTGACACATTGGCCCCGAGAGTGGCTACATCATCTGAGTTGATCATAAGAGGTAATGACAAAGGTACTGATCTTCCATCCCTACATGAGAATGATGAATGCCTTGTCAATTTGAATGCACCATCTGATGAGCTACCCACTACTTTGATCACACCACCTATTTTAGAGGACTACGTTGATAATTTGACTTTGCCATGTGATCAAACAACTGAAATACCAACAATTTTGAGTGCACCCATTGAATTAACTATTGATGCAAAAGAACCAATGTTTAATCATTTTGATATGACCTCTAATCTTGGTGATGATTCTGTGTTGAATGACTTATTGCATGTTTGCTTATTTAAGCATGTTGTAGCATGTAAATTTGATGCAAGTAAGGTTTATTCACCAATGTTGGGATGGTTTAATGATGAACATTGTCAATCTTTTGAAATGAGTAAGAGCTTCACTTATATGTGCAAACTGAGTTGCAATATTTTCATGCCTTCTACTTCTTGTGCTAATTTTTTGGCTTTAGATTTTATGAACTATGCAAGTTACTCATCTATTCATGTGTCATATATGCAAAAATCAAGGGAAGTAAAAAATGGATGACATATACATATACAACATGTACACCTTGTCTCTTTTGTTAGCCGCATTTCAAATTAAGCAACGCCGAGGACGGCTTTATTTTCAAGAAGGGGAGGATGATGAGGACATGACTATCTTGGATATGACCAAAAATATTGCATATATGCATATTTGTCAGGTGATTTCTAGTGCAAACTATTCAATAATCTATTTATGTTATCCAGAACAAAAATACTTCACACACTTTTGTGTTTTGTCTAATTGCAGGTGTATGGGACATTTGTACAATCCACATATGAAGATAAGGAAGAAACAGATGTTTATTTGCTGTCCAAAAAGTTCTCTCACGTCACTTTTGGCCCAAGAGAAGATAGAGTCCAAGTCTCTCACGTTCTGGATTCAGATTCGGACTGCACAGACATACCTGACTGAAAACGCACACAAGTTTTTCATACGGACTCCAAATTGGGTGATTCTTTTTTTGTTGGAAACTAGATTTCGTGCACTTTCCAACCCAATTGGAATCACCTTCAAATTCGTCCGGAGCGTTGAGTTGTGGACGAAACAATCTGATGCTGCAGCAGAATCCGAGTCAAACTACAAGTCCAAAGGTGTTACATCACCTCCACTTGGGCCCATTGGCCTTGTACGACCTAGATTTAGTTTTAGGCTGCCTTGGGACGTCCTCCCACCTCCTTGGCCGCTACCCCTTGCTCCTATATAAGTAGATCCATCTAGTAGCTTTTCCTTGGGATTTGTTTAGTTAAAAGTTAGCAATTGCAACTTCGTGTACTTCGTTTGTGTCCAACGACCAGACCAAGACCGCTTACGGATCCCCACCATTATCAATACCTCATATATATTTGCAATATTCAGATTGCTTTATCATATTCTTGCTCGTTCTTCGATTGCTTGCAGGAATAGACCTTCGTGGTCAGGCTGACCGTGCTTCCGGCATCGTCAGTAACCTCAGGAGATTGGTTTAGCGATTGCTAAGGCGCAACATCGTGCACGTTTGTAGTCGGATCGTCAAAGTCGTCTCCACCAAATCGATAGTTATCATCTCATCGAAAGATCGGGACACCCCGCCTCTATCAATAACGAATAGTAATATTATTAATGCCTCTACAATCAACACACATACGTGATGTACCATCCTTTTTCGGCACTAGAATAATAGGAACAGCACAAGGACTAAGGGATTCGCGTATATAACCTTTGTCGAGAAGCTCTTGTACTTGACGCATAATCTCCTTCGTCTCCTCTGGATTGGTACGGTATGGTGCATGGTTTGGCAGTGAAGCACCGGGAATTAAGTCAATCTGATGCTCAATCCCTCGAATAGGCGGTAATCCCGGTGGCACGTCTTGTGGAAAAACGTCAGCGAACTCCTGCAAAATGTTAGTGACAGCAGGAGGCAAAGAGGAAGGCACGTCCTCGAATGAAAATAATGCCTCTTTGCACACAAAAGCATAGCACACAGATTTGCTGAAATCTAGCTCATCAATATCAGATTTGGTGGCAAATAAATATGCACTTTTCAATTTAATTTCAGAAGCAACACTAGATGGTTTATTATTAGGCTTCATTTGTTGCTCAAATTCTTTTGCCACAATCTGATTTTCACTCTTATTCTTCTCCTGTTTTGCTTTATTAGCTCTATTAATATCATCTGTCAAAATGGAATCAGGAGTCATAGGAAGCAAAGTAATATTTTTATCCTTATGAACAAGAGTATAGTGATTGTTTCTACCATGGTGTACAGAATTTTTATCAAATTGCCATGGTGTACCAAGTAATAAAGAACATGCTTGCATAGGTACCACATCATAATCAACATAATCAGCATATGTAGAGATACTAAAATGCACACGAACAGTACGTGTTACCTTAACCTTGCCGCTGTTGTTGAACCATTGGATGTAGTAAGGATGTGGATGTGGTCTTGTGGTGAGAGAAAGCTTCTCCACCATCTCCATGCTAGCCAAGTTGTTGCAGCTCCCTCCGTCTATTATGACGCGCACAGAACGTTCCTTCACAACTCCCTTGGTATGGAACAAATTGTGCCTCTGATTTTGCTCAGCTTGTGTGACCTGCACACTCAAAACACGTTGAGCAACTAAACATTCATACCTGTCAGCGTCTCCAGGAGCCATGTATTGCGTCTCATGATCAGAATCATCTCCACCATGTTCTTCACGTGTAATAAGAGCCAATGTCTCCTCATCATAGTCACTAGCGGACTCATATCCACCACCCTCGGTAGCAACCATCACACACGGAGATTTGCATTCTCTCGCATAATGACCTCCTCCCTTACAACAATGACAAATAATATCACTTGTGTGCCTTGTTGATGCCCTGGAAGAAGAAGAACTCTGTGCAGGCCCGGCAGGTGCGCTCTTGGCAGATAATGGTGGTTGTTCCTGTTTTCTTGTATCACGGCTGTAGGAGGCACCTGATTGAGGTGCTGGTGCAGTTGAAGTAGAAGATGCACGCGGTGTCCATGATGAAGGTCGGCCTGCAGAAAAGTTAGTTCGCCCCAATGCTTGTCGATCCTGCACTTCACGTTCAGCTTTACAAGCAAGATGGAATAAACGAGTGATATTAGTATACTCCTTATAGTCTAGAATGGTCTGAATCTCTCTATTTAATCCACCCAGAAAACGTGCAAGCATAGCTTCATTCTCCTCAACAATACCACATCTAATCATGCCAGTTTGTAATTCCTGATAATATTCTTCTACAGAATTTTTCCCTTGTCTTAAACGCTACAATTTTTGAAGCAATTCATGTTGATAATATGGTGGAACCCAACGCGTACGCATAGCAGTTTTCAAAGCAGCCCAAGTAGTTGGAATAGGATATAATCTACAATGTTCAGACCACCATACACATGCAAAACTAGTGAAAGCACAAACAGCAGCAACAACTCGTCTCTCCTTAGGATATTGTAAACATGTAAATCGTTGTTCAGTTTCTAACTCCCAAGTAAGATATATATCAGGAACATATCTACCCTCAAATGGTGGAATATTCAATTTCAGTTTAGGAATATGGACATCATCTCGTACCTGAGGTGGTGGTGCAGGCCTACCATTACGAATATATACCTGAGGTCGACCTGCTGGTGGTGGTGCAGGTGGCTGCACGTAGTGCTGATTTTGATCAACCTCATCCTCATAATCTCCCACATAATCATCCTCCTCCGCATCAGCAGCAGGAGCCACAGAAGTATCAACAGCAGCACCAACAGTTTGGCCAAACGCAAGAGGAACACGGCTCGCTCGGCGGAGGTCTGTTTCGCAACGTGGAGGTAGTCGTCGTTGTTGTTGTTGGAGAGGTGCGTTAGGTGCAGCGAGTGGTGGTGGTGGAAGACGCGCGAGCAATTCATTAAACTTGTTATCGAGCTTTGTTTCGAACGTCTTCTCCATGCCATCTATCTTCTCCATGGCCTCTTCAAATCTGTTTAGCACATCTTGCACCTGTCCACTCATCATTTGCTGAAATTTATCATGCAAATCCTTATTCGTCATGTTCTCCCAGTCAGTCTCGTCGGCTTGTGATCCTGGCATGGTTAGCAGCAATAGAAACACACAAGAATATGATCCTACAGACTACTAAAAAGAGGTGGTGGTGGGTGTCACAAATCCGTCAAGCAAATCTCAAATTCTTACCAGTTCTTACCCAGCAGCAGGCGGTGATCAGCAACCGTTGTAGTCAAAAACTCTCAAAGCTTGGATAGAGCGATTACCAGGGAGAGTCAACCGCACGACGTAGATGTATGTGGAGCTGGGAAGGCTTATAATATGGTAGCAAAAAGGGTCAGAAATAATCAATTCAGAGATGCAAAGTTGAATAAACGCTCAACGACGGTATTGTGCTGGTCCTAGGCTAGACTGTGCTAGAGACGCGAGCCTAGAACACCAACAAAATCACGGCGCGGCACGTAAACAAGGGAAAAGCACACTCTGGAAAATTTTTTTCGCTCTTTTTTTTTGCGTTCTTTTTTTTGCGCTGCTTTTTTTTGCGAAAAATCACTATAATGGCGAGTGTCTCAAAACTCTTCGTAGCTCAAACTGACAGGATGGGCACGAAATTTTTCCACCAATTTTTTTTTTCGACTGCCCGGACCCAAAAACTGGAAACGGGTCAAAAAAAAACTTCCTATAATGGCACCTGTCTCAAAACACTCAGAAACACCTAAAAATAGGATAGCCAGAATTTTTTTCGAAAAATGCGTTTTCGAAAAATTTTGGGCCTAAACGGAGCATGGTTTCCGGACTCTTTTTTTTTCGAAACCTACTCCGGCAAGGAAACACGAATCGGAATCTTGATGGATCTCGAAAACAAACCTAATATGACAAGAACTCGGATTGGTGGTGGATATATGGTAGTAGATGGCAGCGGTGGTGGTATATGATAGCGGTGGTGGTATATGGATACGGATTCGAAGCGGTGGCGGATAAGCGGTGGTGGTAGATGGCAGGGGCGATGATGATGGTGCGGCGGCGGCGTGACAACTTATGACCAGAACTCGAAACTCTAAAAGACTAGACTCTAAGACCAGCAACTAGACACGACGATGCAACCGCAAATTCAACAAAGCAAAACCCTAAAAAGATTATGCAAAGGCTCAGATTGGTTCGGAAATGATGAACTAACCCTAATTTTTTTTGTGGCTTTTTCGTGGACTGTAGGTATGAAGAACAGACTCGATCTAAACTACGAAAAACTGTAAAATCTCACCGAACAACCTAGAAATCTGATACCACTTGATAGAGGCTAAGGTGACCCGTCTTTCGATGAGATGATGGATATCGCTTTGGAGGCAGTCGACTTTGACGATCCGACTACGAACGTGCGAGGACGTCGCGCCTTAGCAATCGCTAAACCAACTCTGAGAGGTTATTGACCACGCCGGAGCACGATCAACCTGACCACGAGGGTCTGTTTCCTGCGAGCAAACGAAGAACAAGCAAGAAACTGAGATTGCAATCTGGATATTGCGAATATAAGATGAAAGCTTTATTGATCAAGGTGGGGTTC
The DNA here is from genome assembly GCF_002162155.2 of Triticum dicoccoides. Classification (NCBI taxonomy): domain Eukaryota; kingdom Viridiplantae; phylum Streptophyta; class Magnoliopsida; order Poales; family Poaceae; genus Triticum; species Triticum dicoccoides. The sequence continues at coordinate 26,054 of NW_021293810.1, read as the reverse complement.
TGTGACGCCTTTGTCTGGTCGTTGAACACAAACGAAGTACGCGAAGTTGCAGCTATGGCGAACTTTTAATCTAAACAAAACCCCCAAAGTCTAAACGATGCCCTAAGGGCTGTATATATGGAGGAA